>NC_057810.1:606277247-606471934 GCF_018294505.1 Triticum aestivum | reverse complement strand
GGGCGATCTTCACCCCCAGCTCGGCGTGCAGGAGCTGAGGGAGTACTTCTACCTCTTTTGGGCGACGGAGACGCGTGCGCATCCGCGCACGAGGGTACTCCCGGCCGCTGCCTCGGAGTCGGCTCCAAATGGGTACCCGTTCTTCCCGCTATTCTTCTATTGCGGGCTCTGCCCGCCCTTCTCGGAGTTCTTTTGTGACATTATGAACACATATGGCTTCCGCCTCCTTGACTTCACCCCCAATGTTGTCCTGACCATGGCAGTTTTCGCACACTTGTGCGAAAACTTTGTCGGAGTCCACCCTAGTGTAGCCCTTTTCCGCCATTACTTCATGCCTCGGGTAGAGAGAGGAGAGCCGCTTGCCGGAGGGATTGCTTGGATCTCGAGAGTCGGCAAGAAGGATGCGTACTTGGAGGGTGAGCTCCGCAGCAAGTGGGAGGAGTGGAGAGCGGAGTGGTGTTGGATTGTTGAGGAGAATCCGCAGCCCTTCACCGCCGTGCGCCAAACTCCAATAGTGTGCGGCAATGACTGGAGCAACGTGGCCCCGGAAGACAAGAGGCTGAAGATTGCCATCACTAGGATTCTTCGCCTCAGGCTTGCCGGGCTCACCGTAGGTGCTGTCGGGGCAGATTTCCTCCGCCGCTGCATTGCCCCCCTGCAGGAGAGGGGGAGGCCCGCCTGGGAATTCAAGAATTCGGCGGACATCATGAGGCTGCGGCCGGGCCTCAACTACAACTTCACCGTCTTGGAGTTGGATGCAATGCTCTTGGAATTATTCAAACGCGACCCCCAGCACCCATTCACACTGCCGAGGGGCGTAGTTCCTTTGTGCAATAACTCTTCGCTTGACCGGATCCGCGCCATGATGCCGTTGTGCGATTCACACGGCATCGTCCCAACTTGGCAAGAGCCTGCGGATGACGTTGTGCGATCGTTCTTCGACACCTTGGAGGAAGTGCCGGTCCACGCCGACGAGCAGAAGAGCCTCACCCGTGACACTACCGACGAGGAGCTGCAGCTCATCGCTACTAGGGCGGAAGAGGCTGCGGCCGCAGCTGCTGCGGGTGTGTTTGGGTTTACTGTGGAGGAGGCGGAGGCTGCAGAGGCGGCAAACCTTGCCGATCGCGCGGAGTTCATGGGTGAGGAGGAGCCTGCTGGTTCCGAAGCCGAGTCGAGCGAGGCCGGCGAGGAGGAGGCTGAGCCTTCAAAGAGCTTGCCGCAGGCGGAGCCCCCGGCCCCGCCAAGGAGCCGCCTTCACAGGGCCGGGGACGCAGCGGGGCGGCAGCCGGCTCCTCAGCCACCGAGCCGCGCGACGCGCTCTACCGCGGCAAGCAATGTTGCCGCGGAGCGCCTCACGCAACAGCGGCAACTGGAGCGGGATCTTCCCGGGCCACTGCCACTGCCCCCGCCAAGCGGGCAAGGGATCCTACTCCTCCACCTCGCCGCACCGGAGGAGGGCCGGACTTCGATCTTTCCGCGCTCAGCTCCGACGAGGAGGAAGAAGAGTGAGTTTCTTTGGTGCTCTTACAATCCTTCAATCTTGTTGTTTTATATCTTGTATCTGACTTGCTCCAATCTGGACTCCTTTCTTTTCAGAACACTGGCCCAGAGAGCGGCGAAGAGGGCCAAGGCCGCGGTGATCGTCATCGAGGATGACCCCATCATGTCGGCAGGAGGTGGGCCCGAGACCACCTTGACGGACCCGGCAATCACCCCTCGGAGCAGCCCCCAGCGCAGTCCCCAGCGTAAGTTCATAGTTTAGCCTTCTGCTGTCGGGCGCGCTTGAGTGCTTTTTCCTTTGTTGATTTCTTGCTTGTTGACTTGTGCAGGAGCAGAGCAGCCTCATCAGGAGCGCCCGGAGGCCTGTCCCGAAGTGCCACCTGCTTCGACTGCATCGCCAAGGGAGGAGTCCCCGGCAAGGGAGCGCTCTCCGGCAAGGGGGGACTCTCCGGCAAGGGACGGCGCTACTGATCCTGCGGCGACCGCGGCCGCAACTGAAGATCTTGGCGCAGGTAATCCACTTGCCCAGAAACTTTCCCTTGGGTTCTGCTTCTTCCGTTTTTCCTTTCTTGGATTTTTGATTGAGTTTCCTCCCCTCTTCGTTCTTCAAACCCATCTTCGGCTGAGCCAATGGAGACAGAGGGCGCCGGCGAGGAAGGTGCCGGTGCTGATGTGACCGCCGGCGAGGAGGCCGCCGGGGCTGCTGCTGCGGAAGACGGCGAGGGGTCGGGCAATCGCACTGACGACCCTGAGGCCGCAGGAGCGCCGGGCGCTGCACCGACCGCCGAACCCTCTGTCGCTTCTGCGGAGCCGTGCTCCGAGGAGCCCCAGTCCGGCGCCTACTTGCAGGCCGGTGACAATATCTTCATCAAGCTACCCTGGGCGTCGAGCTCCAGGGCGCCGGTCGAGGGGGAGACTTTTGACGGGGAGGTGCTCGCCTCTGCTGGACTGTCATTGGTTGACGCGCCCGGCAGCAGCAGCGGCGAGGCTGAGGAGGAGCAGCTGCTGCGGAAGCTGCTGTCACTCTACCGCACCCGGCAAGCCAAGCTGGCTTTCCGGGAAGCGCTTGTCGCGAAGGCGGGAGTTGACATGGAGAAGCGCGCGGAGGAGCTCAGGGGACAAAATCAAGAAGCTCTCCGGTCCCTGGCGCAGGAGCGGGAGCGAGTAGACGAGGAGCGCACGACCTTTCTTCTCAAGAAGGCCGAGGCTGAAGAGAATCAAAGGCTGGCTGCCGAGAGGCAGTCCGCGCGGGAAGGTGAACTAGTGCAGCGGAAGGCCCATCTCGACAGCTACGAGGAAGAGCTTGCCGAGCGCGAGCGAGCACTTGGCAGGGTGCTCAAGGAGGCAAAGGACGCCGCGGCAACTGCAGAGGCCGCCAAGAAAGAGCTAGAGGAGAAGGTGGCGCAGCTGGAGGCCGATATTGGGAAGAGCAGCGAGGAGGTTGCCGCGCTCAAGCGTGAGCGCGAGAAGGATGCTGCCGCCCATGGTGAGCTGCAAGGCCTTCTCGCTGAGAGGGGCAAGGAGCTCAGCGCCGCCAAGGATTCCAAAGCAGACCTGGAGCTGAAGCTGGCCACGCTGACGCAGACGCTGGAGGCCGTCAAGGAGCGGGAGAAGACCTTGGCGGAGAAGGTCAAGGCTGACGCGGCGCTGCTGGAGAGCATTGCAGTTACCTAGAACTCGTTCAGAGACACAGTGGAGCACTGGACCGAAGGTCTGGTGAACACTGCCGCAGTCATCAACGAGGAGCTGGCGCAGCTGGGGATGGAGGACTTTGGGTATCCTTCCGACGAGAGCCTTCAACCCAGCGCCAAGCTCAGCCTATTCTTCAAGGGCGTGGCGACGGCACTCCAGCGGCTCCGGGAGAGGATCCCGAAGCAGCTGGCCGATGAGTCGCGCAAAATCTGCGCTGGGGTTCTCCAGAAGGTGCTGATGAAGGTGGCCTTCCGCAACCCAGGCCTCAGCTTCACCAACGTCCTCAGGTCCTTGACGCCTGATGCCGATCTGGACGCACTCAAGGCCCTTGTCGCACCCATTGTGGACAAGGTGAGCGAGATCAAGAGAGTTGAGGGCGGGCGTGTAGATTAGGCCGCCTATTTCTTCTTTTCCCTTGTCGCTGTTAGTCATGTTATGAAAACAGTCTGTTAGAGCTGCGACAAGTTATCTTTGTAATATAACTTTATTTTTGTTATCAATTGCAATGTTATTTCCTCTACTAGATTCCTTCTTTTGTATGTTTTCACCCTATGTTTCTAGGGAACTTGTCGGCGCAGGCGCCCGAGCCGCGAGCGCTGAGTGTGGAACTTCAGCAGCCTGCTGGCGGCGCTGCTTCCAACAAGAAACCTTGTCGTGACTAGATGCAGCACGCTTAAGCTGTTGAGCGGACTCGAAACAAAGTAAGGGCGCAACTAGCCACGAGTTGGTTCCTCCGCGCACAGGTTTTCCATACAAAGCAGGGTCGTTCGAGCAAGATAACTCAAAAATTTAAAAAAGTGATTGCTCAAACTTTGGCAACTTAGCTTTTCTGTCATTTGCTTCCCGGTAAGGCAAGTCCTTGTTTGAACGACGCCTGGCCCATACCACAATCTTCTCCTTCCCCCCGGCAAACTTGTGTGCGAGAGAACCTTCTTTTCCTTTTAAGAGAAAAAGAAAGAAGAGAAAATAATAATATGGAGCTCTTCGGCTCGTTACTGCTTACCGGATGTAAGTGTTGCACAGAGTGTCAGATGATCACATGCAAGAAAGGAACTAACGCATGAAATGGACAAGCTGTGCGGAGCACATGGGGTTTTACTTATGCACGGGATCTGCGCCCGGCTTTGTACAAAGGATTACATGCAACAGCAGCAAGACTTGTACAAAAGGTGGTTGCCGGAACGGGTTCCGGCAACCGCGCCTTATGGAAAAAACTTACGAAGATGTTCTATGTTCCAGGAGTTGCTCACTAGAATGCCATCTTCGGTCTCAAGGCGGACAGCGCCAGGCCTTGTGACTTGTCTCACCCGATAAGGGCCTTCCCACTTCGGCGTCAACTTGTTGGAATTCTTGGCGGATTGAACGCGCCGAAGAACAAGGTCGCCTTCCTCGAAGCTTCTGGCTTTAACTTTGCGGCTATGATAGCGGCGCAAAGCTTGCTGGTATCGAGCAGCTCGTACAGCAGCCTGAAGACGATCTTCCTCAAGGAGCAGCGCGTCGTCTTGCCGCAGCTGTTCTTGCTCAAGCTCATCATAAGCGAGCACTCGAGGTGATCCGTATACGAGTTCCATGGGGAGAACTGCCTCTGCTCCATAGACTAGAGCGAAAGGTGTCTGGCCAGTGGCTCGATTTGGCGTCGTTCTGATCGACCAAAGAACCACCGGCAGCTCCTCGATCCAGTTCCTTCCGCATCTGTGCAGCCTGCCGAAAGTTCTGGTCTTGAGTCCGCGTAGCACTTCAGCATTTTCCCTCTCTGCTTGACCGTTGCTTCTCGGATGAGCAACAGAAGCAAAGCAGACCTTGGCGCCAAGGTCTTGGATGTACTGCATGAAGGTGCGGCTCGTGAATTGCGTGCCGTTGTCGGTGATGATCCTGTTAGGGATCCCGAAACGGCAAACAATCGACCTGAAGAACTTGACTGCTGACTGTGCTATCACTTTCCTCATTGGCTGCACTTCCGGCCACTTTGTGAACTTGTCGATTGTGACGTACAAGTACTCAAAGCCCCCGACAGCTCGGGGTAAGGGGCCGAGGATATCGAGCCCCCAGACCAAAAATGGCCAGGATAAAGGGATTGTCTGGAGAGCTTGAGCTGGCTGGTGTATCTGTTTGGAGTGGAACTAGCATGCTTAACACTTGGTTACTTGTGCAGTTGCATCCTGGAGGGCTGTCGGCCAAAAGAAACCTTGCCGGAAAGCTTTGCCGGCAAGTGCTCTTGCGCCTATGTGGTGGCCACATATGCCTCCATGTATCTCTGCCAACAGCTTTTGTCCATCTTCCCGGCGAATACACTTCAATTTCACACCGTTGAGTCTTCTTCTGTATAGTATGCTATCGACAAACTGGTACATACTTGACTGCCGGGCTACTCTTTCTGCTTCTTCTTGTTCTTCGGGAAGTTCTCCTGTCTGAAGGAAATGGACAATCTGCTGTGCCCATGCTGGAGCTTGTGGCTCGACAACAAGGACTAAAGGCACATTTTCTGCTGTGGGGACATCTGCTTCTACGGCAAGGACTTGCGGCCCTGCCGGAGCTTGATGTTCCCCGGCAAGCTTGCCGGAGCAAAACTTGTCGGGAGCGTCTGCTTCAACGGAACAAACCATTAGGCTTGCCGGAGCAGACTGCCCCTTAGCATCCTTGGTGTTGATCTTGGGGACTTTCTTGGCGGCGGCTTCGGGGAGCTCTGCCGGAAAGTAGTCACCAGAAACCAACTTCCTCTTTTTGCTTTGTCCAGTTGATGGTGTTACGGATGGTTGAGTCAACTTAAGCACAAAGATCCCTGGTTCCACAGGTAACTTTAGTGCGGCGCACTTTGACAGGCCATCAGCAATATCATTCTGAGCTCTTGGGATATGCTCCATTTGTAGGCCGTCAAAGTGCTCTTCTAGCTTCCTCACTTCATCAACATATGCTTCCATCAACGGACTCTGGTAGTTCTTGTTCACTTGTCGGACGACAGGCTGTGAGTCACCCCTGACAATGAGCTTCTTAATCCCAAGGTCTGCTGCGATTCTAAGACCGGCAAGTAATCCTTCATACTCTGCAGTATTGTTGGTTGCTTGCTCTTTGGGAAAGTGCATCTGGACTACGTACTTGAGGTGCTCTCCGGTGGGTGCGACAAGCAGCACGCCTGCACCGGCGCCTTGTAGAGAGAAGGCACCATCAAAGTACATCAGCCACTCTTTGCTTGCCTCTTTGGCGGGGATGCTCGTTTCTGGAATTTCTTCATCTGGGGTTGGCGTCCACTCTGCTATGAACTCTGCCAATGCTCTGCTTTGGATAGTTGAGGTGCTCTCAAACTTGAGGCCAAAGCTTGACAGTTCCAGCGCCCACTCGACAATCCTGCCCGTTGCTTCTGGATTTTGCAGTATCCTCTTCAGCGGAAAGCGAGTGACGACTGTGATCTCATGTGCTTGGAAGTAATGGCGCAGCTTTCTCGAGGCCATGAGGACGCCGAAAAGCAACTTCTGCACACCAGAGTACCTTGATCTAGCCCCCTGCAGAAGGGGACTGACAAAGAAAACTGGGCGCTGCACCATTCTCCTTGGCATCTTATCATGCTCCTGCGCAAACTCATGTTTGTCGGGACCAGAGCTTGTCGGCGAAGCCCCCTGCTTGTCGTCAGATGGGCCTGCCGTGGTTGCTGGCTCATCATCCGCCTCCCTCTCCGCCACTAATGCAGCACTAACCACTTGATTGGTTGCCGCTATGTACAGCAGCAACTTCTCTTGCGGCTTAGGTGCGACAAGTGTTGGAGTGGAGGACAGGTATCTCTTCAAGTCCTGCAGCGCAGCCTCTGCTTCCGGAGTCCATTTCATTGGACCTGCCTTTTTCAAAATTTTGAAAAATGGCAGGGCGCGCTCAGCAGATCTAGAGATAAACCTGCTGAGAGCAGCCACGCAACCGGCAAGCCTTTGTACATCCTTGACGCGCTTTGGTGCTTCGATCTGCTCGATGGCTTTGATCTTGTCGGGATTGGCTTCAATTCCCCGCTGAGACACGAAGAATCCGAGAAGCTTGCCGGAAGGGACTCCAAACACGCACTTCTCGGGGTTAAGCTTGAGGTTGATCTTGCGCAGGTTTGCAAATGTCTCATCTAAATCTTGAATCAGGGTCGCCCTGTTCTTGCTCTTGACCACTATGTCATCCATGTAAGCTTCCACATTTCTGTGTATTTGTGGCTCAAAAGCATGGTGGACTACCCTTGCGAATGTTGAACCAGCATTCTTCAAACCGAAAGGCATCCGTACGAAGCAGTACGTGCCACACGGGGTGATAAATGCGGTTTTCTCTTCATCTTCTTCTGCCATGAAGATCTGATGGTATCCTGAGTATGCATCAAGAAATGAAAGCAAATCACATCCGGCTGTGGAGTCAACAATCTGGTCAATACGCGGCAAGGGAAATGGGTCTTTGGGACAAGCTTTATTAACATCAGTGAAGTCAATACAAAGTCTCCATTTCCCGTTAGCTTTGCGCACAACAACAGGATTGGCCAACCACGTGGGATGGAGCACTCCTCTGACAAGGCCTGCTGCTTCCAGCTTCTTGATTTCTTCTGTGATGAATTCTTGGCGCTCTACTGCCTGCTTCCTGACTTTCTGCTTGACGGGCCGCGCATGAGGACAGACGGCAAGGTTGTGCTCAATCACTTTCCTGGGAACACCGGGGATATCAGACGGTTGCCACGCAAACACGTCGACATTCGCCCGCAGGAAAGCAACGAGCGCGCTTACCTATTTGGGGTCAAGAGTGGCGCTGATGGTGAAGGTACCACCAGTGCCATCCTCCTTGGCAGGCACCTTCTTAGTCTCAGGTGGAGCTGCCATTGCCTTCTTGCACTTGTCGGTGGAGCTCGATGGTGCGTCCTCGACGGTAGCGCAGCACTCCGAAGAGGTGCGCTTGCCGGAGTGGGCATCAAAGCTCTTGCCGGACTTGGTCTTCTTCTTCACCCCGGGAGCTTCAGCGGCAAGTGTCCTTTGTTCTGCTGCAGCTGCTGCTTCCCGGTAGATCTTGTCGGCACAGATAAGAGCATCCTTCTTGTCGCCAGGGACAGAGATGACACTTATTGGGCCTGGCATTTTCAGTATGTTGTACGCATAGTGAGAGGCTGCCATGAACTTGGCGAGTGCCGGACGGCCAAGGATTCCATTGTAAGGTAATGGAAAGTCGGCAACGTCAAACGTGACCCTCTCAGTCCTGAAGTTCAGCTCACTGCCAAATGTTACCGGCAACGTGATCTTTCCCTTTGGCTTGCTCCTTCCCGGGTTGATTCCTTGAAATGTGCCGGTCTCTTCGAGCTCGTTGTCAGGGATCTGGAGCTTCTGGAGCACCACGGAGGAGATCAAGTTCAAACCGGCCCCGCTGTCAACTAGCATCTTAGTGACCTTGAGGTTGCGGATTGTTGGTGAAACCAACATCGGCAAGCACCCGACTGCAGTTATGCGATCTGGGTGGTCCTCAATATCAAAGATGATAGGCGTGCTGGACCATTTCAGAGGCCTGCGTGACTCGACGGGTGGTTTTGCTGCATTAACCTCCCGCATCCACTGCTTGAGCTGGCGGTGCGAGGCATGCAGAGAAGCACCACCGTCAACGCACAGGACCTCTGTAGCTTTCTGGAACTCCTGCTCATCAGTCTCCTCATCATCCATATCTTCATTGTCACTGTCATCTTCATCCTTGTCGCGGCCGCGAGGAGGTCTGTCTCCTTGCCGCTGCTTGGCCTTGCCATGGCGTCCTCCTCGGCCGGGACGTTTCTTGCCGGATCCACCAGCTCCTTCCTGGGCCTTCTCCTTGTCGTGCCGCTCGTATTCATCTTTCTGTTGCTCAACAAGCTGCTTGACCCTCTTGCAGTTCTGAAGATCATGGCCCTTGGTGCGGTGAATCTTGCAATACTGCTTGTTGGTGTCGTCCTGCTTGTCGACGACTGCTGCCTCCGCGGCAACCTCCTTACCGGAGTCGCCGGCTTTGGATTCCTTGGCGCCGCCACTGTTGCCGGACTGCTCAACAACTAGCACTTCTTTGCCTTTTCTCCTCCTGTTGTTCCGCCGCCGGTTTTTCCTTGTCGGGGCAGCATCTTCACTGTCAGATCCTCCCGCTCCTATATTTTCTCCGGGGAGTCTCCTCCCTTCCTCAGCACGCGCACACTTGTCGGCCAGTGCATATAAATCACTGACGTCCCTGATCTTGCACATTGCCATTTCCTCCCGCATCCTGCGGTTCCGCACGTTCTGATGGAACGCGCTGATCACCGCGGCAGGGTGGACGTCTGGGATGTTGTGCTGCACACTACTGAATCTCTGAATGTACTTGCGCAAGGGCTCTCCTTCCTTCTGGGCGAGCAGGTGAAGATCACTCTCCTGGCCATGAGGCTTGTGTCCGCCTGTAAAGGCACCGACAAACTGATGGCACAAATCAGCCCAAGAGGATATGGAGTTGTCCGGCAAGTGCATGAGCCAGGATCTGACATTGGGCTTGAGCACTAGCGGGAAGTAGTTGGCAAGGATCTTGTCATCTCGTCCCCCGGCAGCTTGTACCGCAATGGTGTAGATGCTGAGGAACTCTGACGGATGCGTCTTGCCGTCGTACTTCTCCGGTACGTCTGGCTTGAAGTTCTTTGTACTAGGCCACTGGACTTGCCGCAGCTCATGAGTGAACGCAGGACAACCTACCGCATACGGCAGATCGCCTGGTTCCCCTGGCGCATGCATGTCAGCAGAGGGCCCAGCGCGCTTGTCGGATTGATGTCGAGCTTCTCTTTGGCGCTCGATGCGGGTTCGAGCATCTTCTTGTTGTCGATCATGAAGAACTTGGCGCTGATCGCGACGAGCTCGTGGATCCGACGATGCAGTGGAGTCGCTGTCGATGTGGATCCGGCGAGTCGGCGATCTTGGCCTTTGGGGCGGTGATTGCATGGTAGTTGCACCTCCGCCCGTTTCGTCGCCACCGGCTCGCGTTCGGCGGTCCTGTCGCGGCGGCGACGCGCTCGGCCGCCATGGAGCGTCGCCGTTGGCGTAGCTGATGAGACTCTGGATGGTGGCCCTCCATTCATCGATCTTGTCCGACGTTGGAGGGTAATCTAGGAGAAGTTGAGCTCGCGCCAAAGCTTCTGCTGGAGTGGTGGGTGGCAGTGGCGGACGGCGCGAGGAGCGGGACGTGCTCGAACTTCTAACTATGTTAGAAGGAGCAGTATCCCGTCCGGGCGACCGCGCCCCGCTCGCGCCAGCACGCTGGCGTGCATGCTGGTCTTGAGCGGCCCGAGATCCACCAGCTTGGTCTTGGGCTATCATGCGTATGGCACTACTAGCGCCATGACGCTGTTGATCTTGCGCCTCTTGAGAGTGGCGTGGAACATGTACAGTCGCCGAGGTTTGTGCAGCCTTGTTCTTGGACCTGGCGGCATCATGAGCTTCCTCGTCGATGTCCTTTCTTCCGCCGGCGTCCATCCCACCACTCGTTTGCTCCAACGGTGGCGGAAGTGATGTGGATGGAGCGGCTGCCGCCGAAGTCTTCTTCTTCGGTGGCATGTTGATGAAGGGAATAAGGATCTAGCTCATGTGAACACCAGATCTGGTTCACACAATCTCGACACCCCTACCTGGCGCGCCAAAGATGTCGGGGAAACTGATCCACGAACACCTATGGGGCCGGCGGACCGAGCCCCTTTCGGTTCGGCGGGGGGCGGAGATCGCACGAAGAGCGGATCGAGGCGAAGCACACGAGCAGTTTACCCAGCTTCGGAGCTCTCCGGAGAGATAACACTCCTACTGCTGCTTGTCTAGTTGTATTATCTGGTGTTCTTGCTCTCGAGCGAGAGTGTGTGATGTTTCCTGTGCTATGAATGAATCGAAGCCGATTGTCTGAGGCTCCGAACCCAACCCCCCCCCCCCACCTCCTCTACGTTGCGCATGGGCCTCCTTTTATACGCTAAAGGGGTCACCGACAGGTGGCAACGCAGAGGAGGGTAAAAACGTAAAAAGCAAGGTAGTTGATACAGTTGCTTGTACAGTGCACCCTACCTAACCCTGACGGCAGGGGACAAGGGCATTAAATGCCCGTCTGAGTCGCCCGAACAGTGCAGAAAAGGACCGTTAGGGGCACCACCGTTTGCCACGATGGTGATCTTGTCAGCTTCGCATGCCACTGCGCACTGCTGGCTGCACAGCCTCCCGCCACGCGCGCCCGGAGAGGCCCCTAGAGTGACACGTTGGTGGATGCGCTGGAGCGTGGACGCAGAATGGCCGCCTGCCGCGGCAAGCGCCTTGCCGCTGTCGTTATCTTCACCGGGCCCAGAAGCTCGTCGCTCACCGGGCCTCGGTGTACCTTGTTTAGTCTTCCCGACAAGCTCCTCTTGCTGGGGCCTTGCTGCCTTGCTGGAGCGCGCGGCGCGTCGCGGCAAGTTCCTCGGGGCGCCTTGGTTGGCCTTCCCGGCAAGCTCCTCTTGCCGGGGTCTTGTCTCCTTAGCTTAAATACTTTGTTCTTGGATGGCTCCAAGGGAACCTTGGGGGATCTTGGCGTTCACCCGGCAAGCTTTTGCCGCGGGGTGTTGCAACTGCCCGTGCACAAGTTCGGGGTACTAGGGTACCCCTATTCTAGTACACCGACAGGGATTTTTATATGTTGTTCTATAGGCCCAAAGTGCATCATCTAATTTCTTAGCCCAATTCTTCTGGGACCTATTGACAGTCTTTTGTAAAAAATAATTTTATTTCTCTATTGCTAAGTTCAACTTGACCACTAGACTGAGGATGATAGGGTGATACAATTCTATGGTTAACATCATACTTGGCAAGCATTTTACGGAAAGCACCATGAATAAAGTGTGAACCACCATCAGTCATTAAATATCTAGTGACTCCAAACCTTGGGAAATAACTTCTTTAAGCATTTTAATAGAAGTGTTGTGATCAGCACTACTAGTTGGAATAGCTTCTACCCACTTAGTAACATAATCAACAGCAACCAAAATATGCGTATACCCATTAGAGGAAGGAGAAGGTCTGATGTAATCAAATCCCCAAACATCAAAATGTTTAACAACAAGTGAATAATTCATAGGCATTTCTTGATGGTTACCGATATTACCTATTCTTTGACATTCATCACAAGATAAGACAAAGTTACGAGCATCCTTGAAGAGAGTAGGCCAATAAAACACAGATTGCAATACCTTGTGAGCTGTTCCTTTCCCACATGATGTCCTCCATAAGCTTCCGAGTGACATTTCCGTATGATTTGTTCCTGTTCATGATCAGGTACACAACGTCTAATAATACCATCTACTCCTTCTTTATAAAGATGTGGGTCGTCCCAAAAGTAATGTCTTAAATCATAGAAGAATTTTTTCTTTTGTTGGTATGTGAAGCTAGGTGGTATATATTTAGCAACAATGTAATTAGCATAGTCAGCATACCAAGGAGTGTTATGAGAAACATTTATTGCAGCTAATTGCTCATCAGGAAAACTATCATCAATAGGTAGTGAGTCATCAAGAACATTCTCCAACCTAGACAGGTTATCAGCTACGGGGTTCTCCGCTCCTTTTCTATCAGTGATATGCAAGAGAACCCATCGAATAAGCCTAGGTTTGGCATCTTTCTTTTCCATAAGATACTTTATTGCAGCATGATCAATGTGAACAATTACTTTTGAGTCTACAATATAGGATCTAAATTTATCACAAGCAAACACCACTGCTAGAAATTCTTTTTCAGTAGTAGCATAATTTCTTTGTGCATTGTCTAGAGGTTTACTTGTGTAGTGAATAACATTCAGTTTCTTATCAACTCTTTGTCCTAGAGCAGCACCAAGAGCATAATCACTAGTATCACACATAATTTCAAAAGGAAGTTCCAATCAGGTGGTTGAACAATAGGTGCAGAAATTAAGGCTTTCTTGAGTGTTTTGAAGGCTTCTAAACAATCATCATCAAAAACAACTCCTTTTGCAAAAGATTTGTAAGACGCCTAGAATTTTTTTACAATGAAAACAGCAGGAGAGTCTCCAACTATTGCTTTTTATTAAATGTTAACCGAGGGTTAACAGATCAACATAAGGGGGGAGGTTTACATATGGTATTACATGATGAAGTGGGACTAGCCACTTTGGGAAGTACCCTAAAAAGAAAAAGAGTATACAAATCAACTACGGAGAAGTGTGTGCAACTGTTGTGAGAGATTCCTTGTACCCTTCCAAAAAGGTCAAGTTTTAGAGTTGATTCTATAGCTCAAAATTACAAAATCTTCCTTAAGCTTCCTAAGCCAGTCAAAATGTGTAGCCACCTCCCCTTCAAATACCACTTTGTTTCTCTGTTTCCATATGTTCCAGGACACTAAGGTGATCACTTCTTTAAATAGTGGTATTTGCCAGCTTGCTTTGGCTTGATCATGTCTTGCTTTCACATCTAGTTGATTGCCCCAGTCGATACCCAGTATCTCCCAACATCTAGTGGCAAAGGGGCATTCGTAGAAGAGGTGGTTATTTGTTTCTAGAACCCCTAGATCACAAAGAGGACAGCCGTGATCATCACCAATGTTGAAGTGTCGTCTCTGCAACATATCCCTGGTGTTTACTCTCTCTAGGAGCATGAGCCACACAAATACCTTGTGCCTCATGATGCATTTTAACTCCCAAATTGAGGTGAGAACCTGTGGCGCCAACACATTCCTGAACATGAAATCATAGAATTTTTTTGCTTTGTACCTTGTGTCCCCCCAACATAAGATCCATTCATCAGTGGTCGTCGGTTCCAAAATTATTCCTGTCATCATTGCATGTAAATCATTCATTTCTGTTCTGGCTTCCAATGATAATGGCAACATAAAATTCTCATTTGGCGAACTGTTGTTGTAGAACTGCGCCAACAAAATATCCTCGTTCTTAGCAAATAAGAATAAATGATCGTGTGTGCTCATTAGCAGTCGGTCTTCCAGCCAAACATCTTTCCGCAAAAGTATTGTGTCGCCCGCAGCTGGTATGCAAGTGGTGATCCCACGATAAACATCCATCAATGAAAACACATCCCGCAACCAGAAAGACCCACAGCTATGTTTTGCATGTGGAGGGGTGTCGTCGTAGTAGTAAGCATCCCATAATATCATCACCCATGGAGTATCATGTTTGTGTATGAACTTGTGCAAGTATTTGATCAGTAGGGCATTATTCTGAAATTGTAAGTTGATGACTCCGAGCCCCCTTTATTCTTAGGGCGGCAGACCAGATCCCATGCAACAAGTGAATGGGTTTTGGCATCTCTGTCAATTTCCTTTCTCCATAAACAATGTCTTCTTGCTCTGTCAAAGATCTCTATCATCTTGAGAGGTAGATTTAGAACACACATGGCAAAGGAGAGCAATGAAGAGAGATCTGAGTTGATAAGATGCACACGTTCTCCATAAGGCAACCATATGGCAGTTCTAGTCAATATCCTTTCAATTCTGTCCACTAATGGCATCAGATCCTTCACGGTGGGTCTAGTCATTCCGAGCGGTAGACCAAGATACGTGAACGACATTACTCCAACCTGGCAACCTAGCATACTGGCTAAGTCCGGGACTTTTTGGGCCTCAACATTGATTGGCATTAATTGGGATTCGGAATAATTAATTTTAGACCAGTAGCTCAGGCATAAGAGTCTAAGATTGCCTTAATTGTCTCAAGTTCCTCACAGTTGGCTAGGAGAAAAATTAATGTGTCATCGACGTATTGTATAACTGGGAAGTTTTCTGATGCATGCTGGTTGATATGCAATCTGATTAATCCTTCAGACCAGGCTTTATTGATCAGGGTCTAGAGAAGATTCGCTGCCAGCACAAACAATAAAGGTGATATTAGATCCCCTTGTCACACTCCCCGTTTACATTTAAATTCCGTGCCAGGTATGCCATTAAGAAGTGTTGACGAGGAACCCAAGTCTAGCAGCATTTTGATCCACATGCATGATCTAGCATCAAATCCCTTGCATTTAAGCATGTTCAAAATGAACTCGTGCTCCATCGTGTCTAAAGCTTTTTCAAAGTCAAGTTTCAAAATGACAATCTCATTGCCGGAGTGTTTGCATTGATGAAGGTATTCGAAGGCCCAGCTGAGACAATCTTGAGTTGTCCTAGTCTTAATAAAGCCATATTGATTACGATGAACCGTTTTTATTATCCAATGTTGAAGTCTTTCAGGTAGGCTATTTGTAATGACTTTGAGCACACAGTTCAATAAGTATATCGGTTTATAATCGTTCACCGTTTTAGGAGTCATTTTATTTGGGATCAAGGTAATTAGAGAGGTGTTCAAATAGTTCATGTTGATTTTACCTTCCCAGAAGTCCTGACAAAGTTGATAGAAATCTTCTTTGATGATGTCCCAACACACTTTTGAGAAAAGACCATTAAATCCATCCGACCCTCTCACGCGACCAAGGAAACTACGAATACCTTTGGTATCTATAGGACATGGCATTTTCTCAATTGCATCAACCTTAGCTTTGTCCGCCTCAATACCTCTTTCAGAAATTTTATGGCCCAAAACAATACCTTCATTAACCATAAACTGGCACTTCTCCCAATTCAAGACAAGATTTGTTTGCTCACATCTCTGCAAAACTCGATCAAGATTGCTTAAACAATCATCAAAAGACTTCCCATAAACAGAAAAGTCATCCATGAAAACCTCAACAATCTTTTCACAAAAGTCAGAGAATATAATAGTCATACATCTTTGGAAGGTAGTGATGTCTACTACACAACCTTCTTCTTGTAGACGTTGTTGGTCCTGCAAGTGCACAGGTTTGTAGGACAGTAGCAAATTTCCCTCAAGTGGATGACCTAAGGTTTATCAATCCGTAGGAGGTGTAGGATGAAAATGGTCTCTCTCAAGCAACCCTGCAACCAAATAACAAAGAGTCTCTTGTGTCCCCAACACACCCAATACAATGTCAAATTGTATAGGTGCACTAATTCGGCGAAGAGATGGTGATACAAGTGCAAAATAGATGGTAGATATAGGTTTTTGTAATCTGAAATAATAAAAACAGCAAGGTAGCGAGCGATAAAAGTGAGCATAATCGGTATTGCAATGATAGGAAACAAGGCCTAGGGTTCATACTTTCACTAGTGCAAGTTCTCTCGACAATAATAACATAGATAGATCATATAATAACCCCTCAACATGCAACAAAGAGTCACTCCAAAGCCACTAATAGCGGAGAACAAACGTAGAGATTATGGTAGGGTATGAAACCACCTCAAAGTTATTCGTTCGGATCGATCTATAAAAGAGTTCGTACTAGAATAACACCTTAAGACACAAATCAACCAAAACCCTAATGTCACCTAGATACTCCATTGCCACCTCAAGTATCCGTGGGCATGATTATACGATATGCGTCACACAATCTCAGATTCATCCTACCAACATAAAAGTACTTCAAAGAGTGCCCCAAAGTTTCTACCGGAGAGTCAAGAACGTGTGCCAACCCCTATGCATAGGTTCATGGGTGGAACCCGCAAGTTGGTCACCAAAACATACATCAAGTGGCACATGATATCCCATTGTCACCACAGATAATCACGGCAAGACATACATCAAGTGTTCTCATAAAAACTCAATCCGATAAGATAACTTCAAAGGGGAAACTCAATTCATCACAAGAGAGTAGAGGGGGAGAAACATCATAAGATCCAACTACAATAGCAAAGCTCGGGATACATCAAGATCGTGCCATAGAGGAACACGAGAGAGAAAACAAGAGAGAAAGATCAAACACATAGCTACTGGTACATACCCTCAGCCCCGAGGGTCAACTACTCCCTCCTCATCATGGATAGCGCCGGGATGATGATGATGGCCTCCGGTGATGGGATCCCCCTCTGGCAGGGTGCCGGAATAGGGTCCCGATTGGTTTTTGGTGGCTATAGAGGCTTGCGCGGCGGAACACCCGATCTATCTTCTGTTCTGGAAGTTTTAGGTTACGTAGGTATATATGGGTGCAAGGGGTATGTCGGTGGACCTCCGGGGTGCTCACGAGGCAGGGGGGCACACCCAGGGGGCGCGCCCCCCACCCTCGTGGGCAGCCCGGGACTCCCTAACATGCACTCCAAGTCCATCAGGTGGGTTTCCTTCCAAAATTAACTTCTCTAGTTGATTTCATTCCGTTTTGGCTCCGTCTGATATTCCTTTTCCTCGAAACACTGAAATAGGCATAAAACAGCAAATCTGGCCTGGGCCTCCGGTTAATAGGTTAGTCCCAAAAATAATATAAAAGTGGATAATAAAGCCCAATATTGCCTAAAACAGTAGATAAAGTAGCATGGAGCAATCAAAAATTATAGATACGTTGGAGACGTATCAAGCATCCCCAAGCTTAATTCCTACTCGTCCTCGAGTAGGTAAATGATAAAAAATAATTTTTGATGCAGAGTGATACTTTGGCATAATTTCAATGTGAATCTTCTTAATTGTGGTATGAATATTCAGATCCGAAAGGTTCAAGACAAAAGTTCATATTGACATAAAAGTAATAATACTTCAAGCATACAAATTAAAGCAATCATGTCTTCTCAAAATAGCATGGTTAAAGAAAGTTATCCCTAAAAAATCATATAGTCTAGCTATGCTCTATCTTCATCACACAAAGTATTTAATCATGCACAACCCCGATGACGAGCCAAGTAATTGTTTCATACTTTAGTAGTCTCAAACATTTTCAACTTTCACGCAATACATGAGTGTGAGCCATGGACATAGCACTATAGGTGGAATAGAATGGTGGTTGTGGAGCAGACAAAAAAGGAGAAGATAGTCTCACATCAACTAGGCGTATCAATGGGCTATGGAGATGCCCATCAATAGATATCGATGTGAGTGAGTAGGGATTGCCATGCAACAGATGCACTAGAGCTATAAGTATATGAAAGCTCAACAAATGAAACTAAGTGGGTGTGCATCCAACTTGCTTGCTCACGAAGACCTAGGGCACTTTTGAGGAAGCCCATCATTGGAATATACAAGCCAAGTTCTATAATGAAAAATTCCCACTAGTATATGAAAGTGATAACATATGAGACTCTCTATCATGAAGATCATGGTGCTACTTTGAAGCAAAAGTGTGGAAAAAGGATAGTAGCATTGTCCCTTCTCTCTTTTTATCTCATTTTTTTTATTTGGCCTTTCTCTTTTTTCTTTTTTTTAGGCCACTCTTTTTTTTATTTGGTCTTCTTTGGCCTCTTTTATTTTTCATAAAGTCCGGAGTCTCATCCCGACTTATGGGGGAATCATAGTCTCCATCATCCTTTCCTCACTGGGACAATGCTCTAATAATGATGATCATCACACTTTTATTTTCCTTACAACTCAACAATTACAACTCGATACTTAGAACAAAATATGACTCTATATGAATGCCTCCGGTGGTGTACCGGGATATGCAATGTATCAAGAGTGACATGTATGAAAGAATTATGAACGGTGGCTTTGCCACAAATACAATGTCAACTACATGTTCATGCAAAAAGCAATATGACAAAAGTAATGTGTGTCATATGAACGGAACGGTGGAAAGTTGCATGGCAATATATCTCGGAATGGCTATGAAATGCCATGATAGGTAGGTATGGTGGCTGTTTTGAGGAAGTTATATGGTGGGTGTATGATACCGGCGAAAAGTGCGCGGTGTTAGAGAGGCTAGCAATGGTGGAAGGGTGAGAGTGTGTATAATCCATGGACTCAACATTAATCAAAAGAACTCATGCACTTATTGCAAAAATTTAGAAGTCATCAAAAACCAAAGCACTACACGCATACTCCTAGGGGGATAGATTGGTAGGAAAAGACCATCGCTCGTCCCCGACTGCCACTCATAAGGAAGACAATCAATAAATAAAATTGTGCTCCGACTTCATCGCAAAGCGGTTCACCATACGTGCATGCTACGGGAATCACAAACTTCAACACAAGCATTCTTTAAATTCATAATCACCCCAACTAGCATTGCTTTGATATTATCACCTCCATATCTCAAAACAATTATCTAGCATCAAACTTATCTTAGTATTCAACGCACTCAAAAGAAAGTTTCACATATCTTGAATACCAAGTATATTATCATTAAGAAAATTACCATGCTATTAACACTCTCAAAATGATCTAAGTGAAGCATGAGAGTTCAATAGTTTCTTTAAAACAAATCCACCATCGTGCTCTAAAAGATATAAGTGAAGCACTAGAGCAAAAATTATCAAGCTCAAAAGATATAAGTGAAGCACATAGAGTATTCTAGCAAATTCCAATTTGTGTATGGCTCTCTCTCATTAAAGAATTTCAGATCTTGATACTTATTCAAACAGCAAGCAAAGCTAAAGAAAACTACAATGCAAGGATAGCACAACTCATGTGAAGAAGCAAAAACTTAGGCTCAACCGATACTAACCGATAGTTGTTGAAGAAGAAAGGTGGGATGCCTACCGGGGCATCCCCAAGCTTAGATGCTTGAGAATTCTTGAAATATTATCTTGGGGTGCCTTGGGCATCCCCAAGCTTGAACTTTTGTGTCTCCTTAATTCCTCTCATATCATGGTTTCTCTTTTTATCAAAAGCTTCATTCACAACAAACTCAACAAGAACTCGTGAGATAGGTTAGTATAAACCAATGCAAAACCTTATCATCTTCTACTGTAACAAATCACTAAAATTATTATTCAACATTTAATACTAAATGTATCTGCATATTTAATACTCCTATCATCAAATAGAATCATTAAACAAGCAAACATATTCAAACAATGGAACTATAACAGCAATCTGCCAAAACAGTACAGTCTGTAAAGAATGCAAGAGTAACAATACTTCCCTGAATCCAAAAATTATGAACTAAAATTCCCACTGTAATAAATTTATCAGAGATTAATATTCAAAAAGATTCAACAATATACCATTCACTTACTTTTCTAAGGAATTTTTACAACAGCGGTAAACTTTCTATTTTCAAACAGCAACATGTAAACTAGCAAAATAAGCATGGCAAAGGCTATCCTTGACTTTTTTTATTGAAACTAAAGATGCAAAACATTATTCTAACTAACAGAAATAAAAACTAACAAAAGAAAATGACGCTCCAAGCAAAACACATATCATGTGGCGAATAAAAATATAGCTCCAAGTAAAGTTACCGATGAACGAAGACGAAAGAGGGGATGCCTTCTGGGGCATCCCCAAGCTTAGTTGCTTGGTTTTCCTTGAATTTTACCTTGGGGTGCCTTGGGAATCCCCAAGCTTAGGCTCTTTCCACTCCTTATTCCATAGCCCATCGAATCTTTACCCAAAACTTGAAAACTTCAACCACACAAAACTCAAAACAAAACTCGTAACCTCCGTTAGTATAAGAAAACTAAACCACCACTTAGGTACTGTAATGCACTCATTATAAATTCATATTGGTGTAACATCTACTGTATTCTAACATCTCTATGGTTCATACCACTTAATACTAGCCATAGATGCATCAAAATAAGCAAACAACACATAGAAAACAGAATCTGTCAAAAACAGAACAGTCTGTAGTAATCTGTATCAAACGTATACCTCTTGAACCCCAAAAATTATGAAATAAATTTCTGGACCTGAGTAATTTGTCTATTAATCATCTGAAAAAATAATAAACCTAAAAGCACTCTCCAGTAAAAAATGGCAGCTAATCTCGTGAGCGCAAAAGTTTCTGTTTTTCACAGCAAGATCACATAAACTTCACCCAAGTCTTCCCAAAGGTTCTACTTGGCACTTTATTGAAACAAAAGCTATAAAACATGATTACTACAGTAGCATAATCATGTGGACACACAAAAACAGTAAGGGTAAATATTGGGTTGTCTCCCAACAAGTGCTTTTCTTTAATGCCTTTTTAGCTAGGCATGATGATAGCAATGATGCTCACATAAAAGATAAGAATTGAAACATAACGGGAGCATCATGAAGCATATGACTAGCACATTTAAGTCTAACCCACTTCCTATGCATAGGGATTTTGTGAATAAACAACTTATGGGAACAATAATCAACTAGCATAGGAAGGTAAAACAAGCATAACTTCAAGATTTTCAACACATAGAGAGGAAACTTGACATTATTGCAATTCCTACAAGCATACATTCCTCCCTCATAATAATATTCAGTAGCATCATGAATGAATATAACAATACAACCAGCACCTAAAGCATTCTTTTCATGATCTACAAGCATAGAAAATTTACTATTCTCCACATAAGCAAAATTCTTCTCATGAATAGTAGTGGGAGCAAACTCAACAAAATAACTATCATACAATTAAAAATTAAGATCAAGATGACAAGTTTCATGGTTGTCATTATTCTTAAAGCATACGTGTCATTACAATAATCATCATAGATAGGAGGCATGCTTTCATCATAGTAAATTTGCTCATCAAAGCTTGGGGTACAAAAAATATCATCTCCATCAAACATAGCTTCCCCAAGCTTGTGGCTTTGCATATCATTAGCATCATGGATGTTCAGGGAATTCATACTAACAACATTGCAATCATGCTCATCTTTCACATATTTTATGCCAAGAATTCTATGTAATTCTTCTTCTAGTACTTGAGCACAATTTTCCTTTCCATCATACTCACGAAAGATATTAAAAAGGTGAAGCGTATGAGACAAACTTAACTCCATTTTTTTGTAATTTTCTTTTATAAACTAAACTAGTGCTAAAACAAGAAACAAAAAGATTCGATTGCAAGATCTAAAGATATACCTTCAAGCACTCACCTTGCCAAAAAAATCTTAGTTGACGGAGTGTGAGTACCCTTTACCTAGCCTCCCCGGCAACGGCGCCAGAAAAGAGCTTGATGTCTACTACACAACCTTCTTCTTGTAGATGCTGTTGGGCCTGCAAGTGCACAGGTTTGTAGGACAGTAGCAAATTTCCCTCAAGTGGATGACCTAAGGTTTATCAATCCGTAGGAGGCGTAGGATGAAGATGGTCTCTCTCAAGCAACCCTGCAATCAAATAACAAAGAGTCTCTTGTGTCCCCAACCCACCCAATACAATGGCAAATTGTATAGGTGCACTAGTTCGGCGAAGAGATGGTGATACAAGTGCAAAATAGATAGTAGATATAGGTTTTCGTAATCTGAAATAATAAAAACAGCAAGGTAGCAAGCGATAAAAGTGAGCGTAAACGGTATTGCAATGATAGGAAACAAGGCCTAGGGTTCATACTTTCACTAGTGCAAGTTCTCTCAACAATAATAACATAGATAGATCATATAATAACCCCTCAACATGCAACAAAGAGTTACTCCAAAGCCACTAATAGTGGAGAACAAACATAGAGATTATGGTAGGGTACGAAACCACCTCAAAGTTATCCGTTTGGATCGATCTATAAAAGAGTTCGTACTAGAATAACACCTTAAGACACAAATCAACCAAAACCCTAATGTCACATAGATACTCCATTGTCACCTTAAGTATCCGTGGGCATGATTATACGATATGCGTCACACAATCTCAGATTCATCCAACCAACATAAAAGTACTTCAAAGAGTGCCCCAAAGTTTCTACCGGAGAGTCAAGAACGTGTGCCAACCCCTATGCATAGGTTCATCGGTGGAACCCGCAAGTTGGTCACCAAAACATACATCAAGTGGCACATGATATCCCATTGTCACCACAGATAATCACGACAAGACATACATCAAGTGTTCTCATAAAGACTCAATCCGATAAGATAACTTCAAAGGGGAAACTCAATTCATCACAAGAGAGTAGAGGGGGAGAAACATCATAAGATCCACTACAATAGCAAAGCTCGGGATACATCAAGATCGTGCCATAGAGGAACACGAGAGAGAACACGAGAGAGAGAGTCAAACACATAGCTACTGGTACATACCCTCAGCCCTGAGGGTCAACTACTCCCTCCTCGTCATGGATAGCGCCGGGATGATGAAGATGGCCTCCGGTGATGGGATCCCCCTCCGACGGGGTGCCGGAACAGGGTCCCGATTGGTTTTTGGTGGCTACAGAGGCTTGCGGCGGCGGAACTCCCGATCTATCTTCTGTTCTGGAAGTTTTAGGGTACGTAGGTATATATGGGTGCAAGGGATACGTCGGTGGACCTCCGGGATGCTCACGAGGCAGGGGGCGTGCCCAAGGGGGGGGCACCCCCCACCCTCGTGGGCAGCCCGGGACTCCCCTGACGTGCACTCCAAGTCCATCAGGTGGGTTTCCTTCCAAAATTAACTTCTCACGTTGATTTCATTCCGTTTTGACTCCGTCTGATATTCCTTTTCCTCGAAACACTGAAATAGGCATAAAATAGCAAATCTGGGCCGGGCCTCCGGTTAATAGGTTAGTCCCAAAAATAATATAAAAGTGGATAATAAAGCCCAATATTGCCTAAAACAGTAGATAAAGTAGCATCGAGCAATCAAAAATTATAGATACGTTGGAGACGTATCAGGTAGCAGGTGCATTGCATAAACCAAAAGCCATACGTCTATAAGCATAAGTTCCAAAAGGACAAGTAAAAGTGGTCTTTTCTTCATCAGGTTGAGAAACAGGTATTTGTGAAAAAACAGAATACCCATCAAGGAAGCAAAAATGTGTGTGCTTAGATAATATTTCTAGCATTTGATCAATAAAAGGTAGAGGGTAATGATCTTTTCTAGTTGCTTTGTTTAATTTTCTAAAATCAATTACCATTTTATAGCATGTAACAATTCTTTGTGGAATAAGTTCATTCTTATCATTAGGAACAACAGTAATACCTCCTTTCTTAGGGACACAATGGACAGGACTTACCCATCTACTATCAGCTATAGGATAGATTATACCTGCTTCCAGAAGTTTTAATATTTCCATTCTTACCACTTCTTTCATCTTTGGATTTAACCGACATTGGTGATCAACAACGGGTTTAGCATCAGGTTCCATATTAACCTTGTGCTAACATAGAGTGGGACTGATGCCCTTAAGATCATCAAGAGTATATCCAATAGAAGCTCGGTGCTTCTTCAGAACCTTTAATAATCTTTCTTCTTCATGTTCTGAAAGGTTAGCAGTAATAATTACAGGATATATCTTCCTCTCATCAATATAAGCATATTTCAAAGTGTATGACAATTGTTTTAGTTCAAACACAGGATCACCTTTAGGTGGAGGAGGACCTCCTAGAGTTTCAATAGGAAAATTGTGCTTAAGAAGAGGTTGTTCTTCGAACAAGATTCTATCTATTTCATTTCTTTCATGCATATGCAAATCATTTTCATAGTCTAGCAGATATTGTTCTAAACGATTAGTAGGAGGTACAACAATAGAAGCAAGACCAATAATTTCATTCTTACTAGGAAATTCTTTTTTATGAGGTTTTCTACTAAACTTGGAAAAATTGAACTCATGAGACTCATCACCAAAGCTAACACCAACAGTTTGTTTCTGAAAGGTTCGAGAAGAGGTGTCTAGAGGGGGGTGATTAGACACTAAGTACCAAAAGTTGCAGTTTTTAACTTCTTTAAGTTGGAGTGGAGTTTAGGCACAAGTCTAACACTCACAATACATAACAATCAAGCATGCATAGAGTATATGAGCAGCGGAAAGTAAAGCATGCAACTTGCAAGAATGTAAAGGGAAGGGATTAGAGGATTCAAACGCAATTGGAGACACGGATGTTTTTGTCCTGGTTCCGATGGGTCCACATTGATGGAGACTTCAACCCATGAAGGATAATGGCTGCGCGAGTTCGCGGAGGGCTCCACCCACGAAGGGTCCATGAAGAAGCAACCTTGTCTATCCCACCATGGCCGTCGCCCACGAAGGACTTGCCTCACTAGCGGTAGATCTTCACGAAGTAGGCGATCTCCTTGCCCTTACAAACTCCTTGGTTCAACTCCACAATCTTATCAGAGGCTCCCAAGTGACACCTAGCCAATCTAGGAGACACCACTCTCCAAGAAGTAACAAATGGTGTGTTGATGATGAACTCCTTGCTCTTGTGCTTCAAATGATAGTATCCCCAACACTCAACTCTCTCACAGGATTTGGATTTGGTGGAAAGAAGATTTGAGTGGAAAGCAACTTGGGGAAGGCTAGAGATCAAGATTCATATGGTAGGAATGGAATATCTTGGCCTCAACACATGAGTAGGTGGTTCTCTCTCAGAAAATGCAAGTTGGAAGTGTAGGTTTGTTCTTATGGCTCTCTCCACGAATGAAGTGGAGGTGGAGGGGTATATATAGCCTCCACACAAAATCTAACCGTTACACACAACTTACTAAACTCGGTGGGACCGAATTGAGAAACTCGGTCGGACCGATTTAGCAAATCTAATGACCGTTAGGATTTTCGGTGGGACCGACATGCAACTCGGTAGGACCGATATGATTAGGGTTAGGGCATAACTAATCTCGGTGAGACCGATTACACAAACTCAGTGGGACCGATTTTGGTAATAAGATAACCAGAGAGTTTGCATTGTAATCTCGGTAGTACCGATTTCTCCAACTCGGTGAGACCGATTTTGGTAATGGACATACACAGAGAGATTACAGTCCCATCTCGGTGAGACCGAGATCCCTATCGGTGAGACCGATTTGCCTAGGGTTTGTGGCAGTGGATATGACATTTGAACTCGGTGGCGCCGGATAGAAAGAATCGGTGGGTCCGAGTTAGACTTTTGGTTTAGGACATATGTGGATGTGAGAAAGTAGTTGAGGGCTTTGGAGCATATCACTAAGCACTTTGAGCAAGCAAGCCATTAAGCAACACCTCGTCCCCTCTTAATAGTATTGGCTTTTCCTATAGACTCAATGTGATCTTGGATCACTAAAATAGAAAATGTAGAGTGTTGAGCTTGGAGCTTGAGCCAATCCTTTGTCCTTAGCATCTAGAAGGGATTCCACATCCTTTAGTCCATGCCACTCCATTGTTGAACTTGTCTGAAACATACTAGGTAAAAGTGTTAGTCCAACAAGAGATATGTTGACATTAATTACCAAAACCACCCAGGGAGCACTTGTGCTTTTAGTTTCTCATAGTCTATTTTAACATTAATTGTGTTTAAGAAAGGTCTAGCAAAGATAATGGGACAAAATTCATCTTGTGGGGAACCAAGAACAAGAAAATCAGTAGGGTATTTTATTTTCCCACACAAGACTTCAACATCTCTAACAATCCCAAGTGTTGTGATGGTGTATCTATTAGCAAGTTTAATATTAACATTTATGTCTTCTATCTCAACGGGTGTTATGCCATTCATAATTTCTTGATACAAAGTAAAAGGAATATCACTCACGCTAGCACCTATGTCACATAAACCATGATAACAGTGATCTCCTATCTTAACTGAGACAATAGGCATGCCAACAACAGGTCTATGTTTATCTTCTTCATCGGGTTTGGCAATTCTAGCAGCTTCGTCACAGAAGTAAATAACATGCCCGTCTATATTTTCAACCAGGCGATCCTTAACCATAGAAACACTAGGTTCTACCTTGATTTGTTCAGCTGGTTTAGATGTTCTAATATAACTTTTATTGACCATAGCTGAAACTTTAGCATGTTCCTTCATCCTAACAGAGAAAGGTGGGTTTTCAATATAAGCAGTAGGAACAACTGGATCAACATTATAAATAATAGTTTCATCTTTAGCTATCACCGGTTCTTTAATTTCTTCTTTACTAGGTGGGTGATATTTAAACCACTTCTCCTTAGGGAGATCAACATGAGTAGCAAAAGATTCACAAAAGGAGGCTACTATCTAAGAGTCTACTCCATATTTAGTGCTAAACTTTTCAAAATCATCGGTATTCATAAAGGATTTAACACAATCAAACTTAAGCTTAATACCTGACTCTTTACCTTCGTGGAGTTCCCAATCTTCAGAGTTGTGTTTAATTCTTTACAAAAGATCCCACCGGAATTCAATAGTCTTCTTCATAAAGGAACCGGCACAAGAAGTATCGAGCATGGATCGATCATTATGAGAAAGTCGAGCATAAATTTTTTGAATAATAATTTCTCTTGAGAGATCATGGTCGGGGCATGAATATTACACTGACTTAAGCCTCCCCCAAGCTAGAGCAATACTTTCTCCTTCAGGAGGCCAAAAATTATATATATATATATATATATATATATATATATATATATATATTCCGATCACGATGAACTAGATGCATAGGATATTTTTTTTGGTGAAATTCCAATTTCAATCGATTCCAATTCCAAGATCCAATATCATCGCATAGCCTATACCATGCCAATGCTTTTCCCGTCAAAGATAAATGGAAAACCTTCTTCTTAGCTTCATCTCCGGGTAAACCTGCAAGCTTAAATAATCCACAAATTTCATCCACATATATCAAGTGCATATCAGGATGTTCGGTTCCATCTCCTGCATAAGGATTAGCTAGAAGTTGTTCTATCATACCCGAAGAAATTTCATATTCAGTATTTTCAGTAGGTGCAGTGGGTTGAGGGGCTACTAATTGTGGTTCCGACCGAGGTGAAGATACCCCAAACAAACCTTCAAAGCATTGTTCTCCATAGTAACAACTAACAATAAATTTTAGCACGTAGTAATAATTTCTCTTACCAATTTCCACTTACCAAGAGCGCTTCGCTCCCCGGCAACAGCGCTAGAAAAGAGCCTTGATGACCCACAAGTATAGGGAGTCAATCGTAGTCCTTTAGATAAGTAAGAGTGTCGAACCCAACGAGGAGCAGAAGGAAATCACAAGTGGTTTTCAGCAAGGTAATGCCTACAAGCACTGAAATTATATGTAACGAGTAGTTTGATAGCAAGGTAATTTGTAACAAGCAAGTAATGATAATAGTAACAAAAGTGCAGCAAGGTAGCCCAATCCTTTTGAGCCAAAGGACAGGCCAAAATGGTCTCTTATGATAAGCAAAATGTTCTTGAGGGTACACCGGAATTTCATCTAGTCACTTTCATCATGTTGGTTCGATTTGTGTTCACTATGATAATTTGACATGTGGGAGGATCGGTGCTTAGGTGTTGTTCTTACTTGAACAAACCTCCTACTTATGATTAACCCCCTCGCAAGCATCTGCAACTACGAGAAAAGTATTAAGAATAAATCTAACCATAGCATTAAACTTTTGGATCCAAATCGGTCCCTTACGGAATAGCGCATAAACTAGGGTTTAAGCTTCTGTCACGCTTGCAACCCATCATCTAATAAATACTCCACAATGCATTCCCTTAGGCCCAAATATGATGAAGAGTCATGTAGTTGACGTTCACATGACACCATTAAGGGAATCACAACATACATACCATCAAAATATCGAACACATATAAAATTCACATGATTACTTGCAACAAGATTTCTCCTGTGACCTCAAGAACAAAAGTAACTACTCACAAATGATAATCATGCTCAAGATCAGAGGGGTATTAAATAGCATAATGGATCTGAACATATAATCTTCCACCAAATAAAACATATAGTGATCAACTATAAGATGTAATCAACACTACTAGTCACCCACAAGCACCAATCTATAGTTTTGATACAAAGATTGAACACAAGAGATGAACACAAGAGATGGACCAAGATTGAACACAAGCACCAACAATCTCTTGTGTTCAATCTTTGTACCAGAACTATAGATTGGTACTTGCGGGTGACTAGTAGTGTTGATTACATCTTGTAGTTGAATACTATATGGTTTATTTGGTGGAAGATTATATGTTCAGATCCAATATCCTATCTAATACCCCTCTGATCTTGAGCATGATTATCATTTGTGAGTAGTTACTTTTGTTCTTGAGGTCACAGGAGAAATCTTGTTGCAAGTAATCATGTGAATTTTATATGTGTTCGATATTTTGATGGTATGTATGTTGTGATTCCCTTGGTGGTGTCATGTGAACATCGACTACATGACATTTCACCATATTTGGGCCTAAGGTGATGCACTATGGAGTAGTTATTAGATGATGGGTTGCGAGGGTGACAGAAGCTTAAACCCTAGTTTATGGGCTATTTCGTAAGGGACTGATTTGGATCCAAAAGTTTAATGCCATGGTTAGAATTTATTATTAATACTTTTCTCGTAGATGTGGATGCTTGCGAGGGGGTTAATCATAAGTAGGAGGTTTGTTTAAGTAAGAACAGCACCTAAGCACTGGTCTACCCACATATCAAATTATCAAAGTAGCAAACACAAACCAAACCAACATGATGAAAGTGACTACATGAAATTCCCGTATACCCTCAAGAACACTTGCTTATCTGTGACGCCCCAGAATCAATCATACACTAATCATGCATGCAAATGTGTACGATCAAGATCAGGGACTCACGGGAAGATATCACAACACAATTCTAAAAGTAAAATAAGTCATGCAAGCATCATATTACAAGCCAGGGGCCTCGAGGGCTCGAATACAAGTGCTCGGACATAAATGAGTCAGCGGAAGCAACAATATCTGAGTACAGACATAAGTTAAACAAGTTGCCATAAGATGGCTAGCACAAACTAGGATACAGATTGAAAGAGGCGCAGGCCTCCTGCCTGGGATCCTCCTAAACTACTCCTGGTCGTCGTCAGCGGCCTGCACGTAGTAGTAGGCACCTCCAGTGTAGTAGGAGTCATCGTCGATGGTGGCGTCTGGCTCTTGGGCTCCAATGTCTGGTTGCGGCATCCGAGAAAAAGAGAAAAGGAAGGGGGGAAAAGAGGGAGCAAAGCAACCGTGAGTACTCATCCAAAGTACTCGCAAGCAAGGAGCTACACTACATATGCATGGGTATATGTGTAAAGAGGCAATATCGGTGGACTGAACAGCAGAATGCCAGAACAAGAGGGGGATAGCTAGTCCTATCAAAGACTACTCTTCTGGCAGCCCGTCTTGCAGCATGTAGAAGAGAGTATATTGAAGTTCTCCAAGTATCACCACATAGCATAATCCTACCCGGCGATCCTCCCCTCATCGCCCTGTGGAAAAGCGATCACCGGGTTGTCTCTGGAACTTGTCTGGGTGTGTTTTATTAAGTATCCAGTTCTAGTTGTCATAAGGTAAAGGTACAACTCCGGGTCGTCCTTTTACAGAGGGACACGGCTATTCGAATAGATAAACTTCCCTGCAGTGGTGCACCACATTTCCCAACATGCTCGATCCCTCTGGCCAGACACACTTTCCTGGGTCATGCCCGGCCTTGGAAGATCAACATATCGCAACCCCACCTAGGCACAATAGAGAGGTCAACATGCCGGTCTAAATCCTATGCGCGCAGGAGTCTGGACCCATCGCCCATTGCACACCTGCACGTTGCGAACGCGGCCGGTGAGCAGACCTAGCCTCCCTTATACAAGGGCAGGCGTTCCAGTCCAGCCCGGCGCGCGCCGCTTAGTCGCCTACGTCAAGAAAGCTTCGGCTGATACCACGACGTCGATTGCCCATAACTGTTCCCGCGTAGTTGGTTAGTGCGTATAGGCCAGTGGCCAGACTCATATCAAATACCAAGATCTCGTTAAGCGTGTTATTATGAAGTAACCACGAACGCCGACCAGGGCCAGGCCCACCTCTCGCCTAGGTGGTCTCAACCTGTCCCGTCGCTCCGCCACAAAGATCCACTCAGAGGGCCATCGAGAAAGTATGTCATTTCAGCCCCCAATCCGTGAATCAACCGCGGGTATTCGACGAGCCGACCCGACTTTAGTCACCATCTGTGTAGTATGTATGTATGTAAGTATATACCCATGATCACCTCCCGAGTGATCACGGCCCAATACTATAGCAAGGCAGATGGACAAGAATGTAGGGCCACCGATGGTAAACTAGCATCCTATACTAAGCATTTAGGATTGTAGGTAAGGTATCAACAACTGTAACAACAATGACAGGCTATGCAACAGAATAGGATTAACCAAACTGTAACATGCTACACTATTCTAATGCAAGCAGTAGAGGGAAGAATAGGCGATATCTGGTGATCAAGGGGGGGCTTGCCTGGTTGCTCAGACAAGAAGGAGGGGTCACCAACTCCGTAGTCGACCGGGGTAGCAGCAGCGTCGGTCTCGTAGTCTACCGGAGAGAAAAGGGGGAAGAAACAATAAATATAATGCAAACATAAGCATGACGATGCATGACATGACAATGAGCGGTGCTAGGTGTGCCCTAATGCGGTAGTAGGTGATACCAGCGAAGGCGGGAAACATCCGGGAAAGTATTCCTGGTGTTTCACATTTTCGCACAGATGAACTGGAGGGGAAATGTTGCATGTTCGCTATGCTACGGACATGTGGCTAACAAACTGGCTGCGTATTCAGATTCGTCTTGTCGTTCTGAGCAATTTTCATGTACAAAACATTTTCATCCGAGTTACGGTTTATTTTATATTCATTTTTAAAGATTTAAATCAATTTATAAATTATTATTATTAATTTAATTCGAAAATGGCATTACTGCATCAACATGATGTCATCAGTCAACATAGGTGTTGACTGGGTCAAGCTGACGTGTGGGTCCCATCTATCATTGACACATTGCCCTAACTAACAGATTAGTTAGTTTAATTAGATATTTAGGTTAATTAAGTTTAATGAGTTTAACTAAACAGGATTAATTAATTAATCTAATTTAATTATTATTTGTTTATCTTTTTTTAAACATTCTAGGGGTGGGTCACCCTTGTCATAGGCCCCTGGGGGCCTAGCGGGTCGTGGGCGCTAGCGAAACAGGCGACGGGCGTGGACGCCCGAACTGGGCACGACCAGTCGGGGCCACGGCGAGGGGGAACGCCGGCGCGACACTGGCGTGGCAGTGGCGAGGTGCGTTGGGCAGGAGGCATCAGGGGGGAAAGGCCACGGGCGGAGCGGTTAGGAAGGCGGCCATGGTGGAGCAGGGGGCAGCGGGACGGTGCGGGACGGCGGCGGCCGCAAGCGGGCGCCGGAGTGTGTGCGGCGAGGGGCGCAGGTCGCGGCCACGGCGGAGCGGTGCGCGGGTGCGCGAGCAGCCAAGGAGGCGAGGGAGGAGGCAGGCTCGCGGCGGGGGAAGGCAGGGCGGCGGGGTAGTCGACGACAGGCAGCGGCAGCGACGAGCCAGATGTGGCGGGCGTGAGGGAGAGCGGTAGAGGAGATGGGGGAGCTCATAGGAGGAGTTGTAGGGGCACGGGGCAGCGGTGCTCGGGGTGGAGGACGGGGACGTCCGACGATGAGGGGCGGTCCGGCGATGGGGCAGCGAGGTCTAGGGTGACGGGGCGACTTCGGGTGAGGTGGCGGGATGACGGCGACATCGGGGCGATCCGGCAAGGGGCGGTTGAGGCGGGGTCGAGGCGGGGATGTTGGGGCGGCGACGGAGACGACGAGAGGCGTCGGCGCGCCGGGGTCGGGGGCATCGGCATTGGGTGCTCCCGATCCAGATCCAGGGGGTCCGGGGGGAGTGGGGGAGAATGGGGGAAGGTGGGGGTAGTGGGCTAGGGTTTTGGGTGCGTGGGGGTTATACAGCCGGGATGGGCTGGTTGGGCCGCGTGGATGGCCAGCTGGGCCTGTTCGCCCGGTTGGCCAGGGGGGTCCTCTTTTGCTTTTTTTTGTAATGTTTTCCTTTTCTTCATTCTCTTTTACTTCTTAAATATTTTATTTTAGTTTCAATAAAATACAAAAGTGGCACCTAAAATAGTGTTACAATTTATGCCACTGCCACCAACAGTTTAGTACGAAAATAAACAGTTTTGGAATTGTTTATTATTTTAAAAGCATTTAAATAATTGTTTTGCCATTGTATATTTATTATAGTGCAATTAAACACTTAATAAAAGTGTGGTTTCTCCACCAATATTACATATGATTTAATTGTCACATTTAGAACATTTTAATTCTGACATTTGAGAACTTTTAATGCTTGCTTGACTTTGAATTTGAATTTGAATCGGTTTCGAACTAACACGAGATTGGCAACAGAAATCGAAGTGACATGGCATCATTAGCAGATATTTGTTGTAGCTTAATTATCCGGGCGTCACAACTCTCCTCCACTACAAGAAATCTCGTCCTGAGATTTAAGAGGGGAAGTAAGGGGAAAAGATTTATTTATGAAATTCTAACAAGACTTCTTGTCTTGGTTGCTATTATCGAAGAGGTCAGTGCATTGCATTGATGTCTTCATTTCTCTGCATCAGGTCATCGTGATGAATTCATCCTCCTGTCTCTGGGAATTTGATCGTACGTATGTAGCGACCAGACCTCAACCAGTCTGATCTCTGTGCATCAGTGCCATCCCTAGATCAGTAATGCTGACACGCACACTACTTGAAGGATTTATAACAAAGTAGCAATCACACATTTATTACATCGAATGTCTCAAAATAGAACTTATTACAATAAATATTCTGGAAAACCGCCGTCTGAGGAAAGCCGCCGGCGGTGGCGGCGAACTCCGGTGGCTACCTCGACGGCGGCGGCGGCGAACTCCGGTGGCTACCTTGACGGCGGCGGCGGCAGGTGGTGGCTCCGGAGGCAAGGGGATCCGGTGGCGAGGCGGCGGAACAGGGCGGCAGCGGCTCCAGCGCGGGGCTCCGGCGGCGGCAGCGCGGGCTCGGGGCGGCACGGGCGGCGGCTGGCGGCGGTGGCGGCGGCGGATCGGTGGCGGGGCTAGGGTTTCGTGGGGCTGGCGGCTCGGGCCTCCCGGCTTATAAGGCCAGTCGGGCCAGGAGTTCGGGGTGGACACGGCCCGGTAGGTCGGTTCGTTTTTTTTTTAATAATTCAGACGTGCAGAAAAAGAAAGAAAAGAAATACTAAACGGACTCCAAAAATCCCAAAATAAATTTTCCCCGTCCTCTAAAAATAAGCCGGACAAGATGAACATTTATTTGGGCCTAAAATGCAATTTTGAAAAATGCGCATTTTTCCTAAATCCAAATAAAATAACGATAAACTCTGAAATAAAATCTTGTTTGATTTTATTATTAAATCTCCAATATTTCTTTTTTTGGGAAATTCATTTTATTCCCTCTCTCTTATTTTTATATTTAAAATATACTAAGATAGAGTAAATAAAATCAAAATGATCCCTTTTCAAAATTTGAGAAAAACTCAAATATGAAATAACAAAATTCCCAACTCTCTCCGCGGGTCCTTGAGTTGCGTGAAATTTCTAGGATCAAACCAAAAATGCAATAAAATATGATATGCAATGATGATCTAATGTATAACATGCCAAATTGAAAATTTGGGATGTTACAAACCTACCCCCCTTAAGATGAATCTCGCCCTCGGGATTCGGGTTGGCTACAAAATAGGTGAGGGGGGTCCTTCAGTAGATCTTCCTCTCGCTCCTAGGTGGCTTCAACCTCAGTATGGTGGCTCCACTGAACTTTGCAAAACTTGATAACCTTGCTGCGCGTGACTCAGCTGGCAAACTCAAGAATCTTAACTGGTTTCTCCTCATAGGTCAAATCGCTATCCAACTGAATTGCTTCCAGTGGCACTGTATCTCCCAGCGGTATATCAGCCATCTCTTTGTGGCACTTCTTCAACTGGGAAACGTGGAACACATCGTGAACTCCTAACAATCCTTCGGGTAATTTCAACTTGTAAGCAACTTCTCCCATACGCTCCAAAACTTTGTATGGTCCCACAAAACGTGGTGCTAACTTTCCCTTAACTCCAAAACGCTTAACTCCTCGAAGTGGGGACACACGAAGATAAAATATGTCTCTGACTTCGTAAACTGTCTCCTTGCATTTAGAATCTGCATAGCTCTTCTGCCTGGACTGGGCTACTTTGAGCCTATCACGAATCAACTTAACCTTCTCTTCAGACTCTTTAATCAAATTTGGTCCAAACAACTGATGGTCTCCTACTTCATCCCATAACAATGGTGTTCTGCACCTCCTTCCATATAAAGCTTCAAAAGGGGCCATCTTCAAACTGGATTGATAATTGTTGTTGTAAGAGAACTCTGCATATGGCAAATTGTCATCCCAACTAGATCCATAATCTAGCACACAAGCTCTTAGCATGTCCTCTAGAATCTGATTTACTCTCTCGGTCTGTCCATCTGTCTGTGGATGGAAAATTGTACTGAACTCTAGCCTGGTACCCAAAGTTTCATGCAACTGATTCCAGAACTTTGAGGTAAACTGGGTTCCTCTATCTGATACAATGCTCCTCGGAACTCCATGCAGACATACGATCCCGGTCATGTATATCTTTGCCAACTTTAGCACTTGTATAAGCGGTCTTCACTGGGATGAAATGAGCTACCTTTGTCAAACGATCGACTACAACCCATATCAAGTCATAGCCTGAACGTGTCATGGGCAGTCCCGTGGTAAAATCCATGCCTAGTTTATCCCATTTCCATTCGGGTATCGACAATGGCTGTAGCAATCCTGCTGGCTTCTAATGCTCTGCTTTCACTCTCTGACATACATCACAAACTGCTACATACTCCGCAATATCCTTCTTCATTCTGGTCCACCAGAAAGTGTCCTTCAAATCCAAATACATCTTGGTATTTCCTGGGTGAATCGAATACGGTGAATCATGGGCCTCCTGCAGAATCAACTTCCTGATCTCCGGGTTATTTGGCACATAAACGCGGTCCTCAAACCATAAGGTATCATGCTCATCTTCACGAAATCCCTTAGTTTTTCCTTTGCTCAACTTCTCCTTTATCTCGACAATCTCCTTGTCTGTCTTCTGAGCTTCTCTGATCTTATCCATCAAATTAGATTGAATCTCCAGTGCTGCTACATAGCCTCTCGGAACTATTTCCAAACATAGCCCGTGAAGATCCTTGGCTAACTCCTTTGGTAACTCTCCGGTCAAGAGTGTGTTGACATGGCTCCTGCGGCTCAACGCATCGGCTACTACATTAGCCTTTCTGGGGTGATAATGCAATCTCATATCATAATCCTTGATGAGCTCCAACCATCTCCTTTGCCTGAGATTCAACTCCTTTTGTGTGAAGGTGTACTTCAAACTCTTGTGATCCGTGTACACCTCACAATGGTTTCCGACGAGAAAATGTCTCCATGTCTTCAATGCATGCACTACGGCTACTAACTCCAAATCATGTGTAGCATAATTCAACTCATGGGGTTTAAGCTGTCGTGAGGCATAAGAAACAACTCTTCCCTCCTGCATAAGCACTGCTCCAAGTCCTCGATGAGAAGCAACGCAATAAACTTCATAATCCTTGCGCTGATCTGGCAGAATCAACACTGGTGATGTAACCAAACGTTTCTTCAATTCTTGGAAACTAGCCTCACATTCCTCAGTCCATTTTAATTTGGTGTCCTTCTTCAACAACTCTGTCACGGGCTTTGCAATCTTCGAGAAATTCTCAATGAACCTCCCGTAGTATCCTGCGAGTCCAAGAAAACTCCGGATCTCTCCAACTGACGTGGGTGCTTCCCAATTTGTCACAGTGACAACTTTGGTGGGGTCTACTGCTATTCCTTCTCCGGATATCACATGTCCGAGGAATCCAACTTCCTTCAACCAAAACTCACATTTGTTGAACTTGGCATATAATTGATGTTCTCTGAGCTTCCCGAGTACCAAACGCAAATGTTCCTTATGCTCCTCTTCATTCTTCGAGTAGACCAAAATATCATCAATGAACACCACGATGAACTTATCCAGAAACTCCATAAACACCTTATTCATTATGTTCATAAAATAGGCAGGCGTGTTAGTCAGACCAAATGACATAACGGTATACTCATATAGCCCGTACCTTGTGATAAAAGATGTTTTAGGTATATCCTGCTCTCAAATCTTCAGCTGATGGTATCCCGATCGCAGATTGATCTTGGAAAATACCTTAGCTCCTTGCAATTGGTCAAATAGATCATTGATCATCGGCAGTGGATACTTGTTCTTGATTGTCACTTCATCCAATCCTCGATAATCAACAACCATCCTCAATTATCCGTCCTTCTTCTCCACTAGAAGCACTGGTGATCCCCAAGGTGACGAACTTGGGCGAATATAGCCTTTATCCAGTAACTCCTTAATCTGCTTCTTGATTTCCTCCAAATCCTGTGCGGGCATCCTATACGATCGCTTAGAAATCGGCACTGTGCCTGGCAAAAGCTCAATCAAAAACTCAATGTCTCTATCTGGTGGCATGCCTGGCAACTCCTCTAGAAATACGTCAGGAAAATCCTTCACCACTGGTACTTCCTCATGTACCACTCCTGATAAGGAATTTACTTGAGTCCTCTTCGGCACATGCCGGGATACCTACTTGATCCTTCTTCCTTCTGGTGTGGTAAGCGAAATCAACTTACTGGCACATTTAATGTTCCCCCATACTTCGATAACCAATCCATTCCTAAAATCACATCAAGTCCTTGCGACTCCAATACTATTAGGTCTGAGGGAAACACGTAGTTACCAGTCCTTAATGGTAACTGATCACACCACAGACTAGCCATATACTCAGCTCCTGGCGAGGTTACTAACATGGGTGACCTAAGGGCTTGGGTTGGTAGTTTGTATTTATCCACAAATTCCCTTGATACGTATGAATGTGATGCTCCAGTATCAAAAGAACGATTGCAGTAAATGACTTAACCAAAAACTTACCTATTACTGCATCGGGCTGGGATTCCACCTCCTCCATGTTAACGTGGTTCACCTGTCCCCTGTTGAAAGGGTTAGGCATCTTCCCAGAGCTTCCATTGCCATTTCCATTCTTTGCTTCAGGACATTCAGTGGCATAATGTACAGTCTTCTGGCATTTGAAACAGGTAATGTGGCTTAGATCCCTCTTGGCTGGTATTGATGGGTTGGTACGGTTCTATCCGTTGCTTCCTCCATTCCCATTTCCATTCTTGGGGCCACTATGGTTGTGTGAACTCTCTCCTCCATGGGTATGCTGAAAAGGTCCTCTCGAGTTCGGGGTAAAACGAGGCTTCTGCTGAGCTCCAGAATTGTACTTCCCTTGTCCATACTTCCTCTTGCGGCTGTCAATCTGCTGCTGCTTCCCTTCAATCATGGGAGCTCTGTCTACCAACTCCTGGTAGTTGTTGAAGGTTGCCACCACCAACTGCATGCTCAGCTCATCATTCAGCCCTTCCAGAAACTTCTCCTGCTTAGCTGCATCCGTAGCAACGTCATCTGGGGCATAACATGCTAGCTTACTAAAGTCATTGACATACTGGCCAACGGTACGTCCTCCTTGGCGCAAGTTGCGAAACTCACGCTTCTTCATGGCCATCCCTCCTGCTGAAACATGGGCAGTACGGAAAGCCTGCTGAAACTGATCCCATGTGACAGTGTCGATGGGGTAAGTGGCTGTGAAATTCTCCCACCATGATGTTGCGGGTCCATCAAGCTGATGTGCGGCAAAACACACCTTCTCCGCATCTATGCATCCTGCAGTGGTCAACTCCCTTCCAATCTTGCGGAGCCAATCATCTGCAACTATTGGCTCGGTGCTACTGGAGAACACCGGTGGATTAAGCCTTAATAAACGGGCTAAGTGATCAACAGGTGGTGGTGGGTTGTTGTTGTTGTTCCCCTGATTATGATTCTGGACTAGAATCTGCATCAATGCATTCTGCTGCTGGATCAACTGAGTGAGCTCCGATGTGAAAGCAAATCCATTGTCACGTCTCGGAGGCATCTGAGGGTTTAGAAAGATGAGAATACAGAATAGAATGAGGTCTAGAGAGAAAACACTGCCCATATGCACATGAGACAAACACAAACAAAATCACTTCAATCAATTCAAACAAGGGCATACATTGGTCTAACTATCATTACAAAAGTGCTCGGACTATACTATAAACATGGGGGAATACTACTACTGTTATGGTGGTCGACTAGAAAAATTGACTGGTCAAAGACTCCATGATATATGCTCCTGCTTCATCAACATAGTCATCATCACTATCGTCGGGGTCTGAGTCCGTGTCGTCGATGATGATGTAGTTCTCCGGGCAAGTGCAATCATCGTCTTCTCCTCCAGTCGTGGGGAATCCCATGAATACTTTTAGCTTCTTCTTCAGATCATCATTCTTCTCCACGAGTGTCATCATTTCCTCCTCATATCCATCGCGTGCAGACTTGAGTTCTTCTTCCAGCTCCATGATCTTGGTCATAGCCTTCTTCAGATCTATCATGTCTGCGCACATCTGGTTCTCCTGGCGACGAATGTGCTGGTTTAACTCCTAGATGAATGCTGCTATGGATCTATCTTTCCTGGTGCTGATCATCTCCCATTGCTCATCTCGGCGCCCACAAATCTGGTAGATAGTATCCTTGAGGTCCTTGTGGTAAGTTTCTCCAATGCGACCTATGGTAATGTGGGCTGCCATGCTCTTTCCTAGACTCCAGGTTGGTGCATCAAAGGAAAACTCTATGGGCTCAGTGACTGGCATGAACGTCCTTCCTGGAACTTGAACTTGAATCATCCAATGCTCCTCTTCTGGTAAAGTGGCAATGTAGGTCCCAGTGAAGCTTGGTAGTCCGATGTTCAGGTATCTAGTGACTTCTTTCAAGTGGCGTCCAAAGGGTGTATCTTCATCCGGTTGCGTGAACTTGTTCCTTGCATCCGCCATCCTAAAGAGTAGAAAAGGGAGAGGAGTCAGAAATGAGAAGAGAGTAGTGATCTAGGGTTTTAGCTTAGTGGTCGTGTCCTACAGTCAGCATGTGCTCTGATACGATCTTGTAGCGACCAGACCTCAAAAAGTCTTATCTCTGTGCATCAGTGTCATCCCTGGATCGGTAATGCTGATACGCACAGTACTTGAAGGATTTATAACAGAGTAGCAATCACACACTTATTACATCGAGTGTCTCAAAAGAGAACTTATTACAATAAATATGGCTTAAGGCCATCTAATAAGGATAAGAGCGGAAGGCTTGGAAGGTAAAGCGAGTCCATCAACTCCAACGGCATCACTGAGTATAAGATCATGACCTAAGGCACCTTACTCATCGTCTGAAAAGTCTGCAACATGAATGTTGCAGCCCGAAAATGGGTCAGCACATGGAATATGCTAGCAATGTAACACATAGAGAGTAATGAACAGAATAACGCTATCACTACATGCATATATGGCTGGTGGAAAGCTCTATGGTTACAGTTTTGCATAAAGCCAATTTTTTTCCTACAACAAAGGAATAAATTTTATTTAACTATCATGGTGGTTGTTAAACATTGAGAATGTTCCTCCAACTCAATCCCAATTAAGCATCATCATTAACCCAACAAGATTAAATTAAGTAACATGATGAGATTCACATGATAATCCAGGTACTAGATACTCAAAACATCCATAACCGGGGACACGGCTAACCATGATTAGTTTGTACACTCTGCAGAGGTTTGCGCACTTTTCCCCGCAAGACTCGATCCCCTCCGTTGGATTTCTCGCACTACATGGTGTTTGAGAAATGGATGACCAAGACACAGTCTTTCAGAAGCATGAACTCTTTGCTCTGGATAGACAGTACCAACCTACATCCCCTACATCTCTTAGTCTACCACTGAAAGAGGTCACACAACATACTCAACTATGCTAGAACCCATAGTAGCTTGTGGCTGCACACGGAAGTTTCTAGCATGAATAATCTCATGATCCCTTTGAGCCTGGGTGGCGGTCCATAGGAGAATCACACGGTACCCCGGGATTTCCAAAAATACAGGCAACAATGGGTTCCCCAGGTGCCTCAATCCACCCAGATGTGTATCAAAGTTGCCACCTTAAGTAAACCATTAATTAACAATCTCACATCTATCATGGATACACTCACCCAATCCACGTCTACTGGCATAGCATAGTAATATAAGAAAACATAGAAGTAACTCCCAAAGGTTTGATAATAAACAGGACAATAGGTTCTACCTCATCTACTTCCCAAAACCCACATATTAAACAGATCCTAATCATGCAATTGTTTGAGGGTTGATCTAATGCAATAAAACTGGGTAGTAAAGAGATATGATCAAGTAGCAAGTGGCGCACTCCAGGTACTCTATCGCAAACAAACAAGCATACAATAAGCACTCATCTAATGCACAGGTAAAACTCAAATAAGAGATCTAACCAGAAAGTTCAACTTAAGAACACCGGTTTGCAAAAAGAATCAAATCAAACGAAGCAACGAAAGTCAAACGGCGAAAGAAACAAACTTCATTTACTAATCTGGACCTAGGTCAAAATTTTACAGTAACGAAAACTTGTTTGAGTTGATTAAATAGAAAAGGGGTTTCGAGACCAAACTCCAGGCACTTGAATCGCCTGATTCTGATAAACAAGCGAAAGTTATACTAGAACGAAAATCGGATCAGAAATCGCGATCAAAAATAACCGCGGAAAATCCGAGAAAAAGAAAAACAGACGAACAGGCTAACGAACGAACGAACGTTCGCTATCTGCGGCTAAACTATGAAAACCATTCATTAAAATGAATGTACGGACGAGCGTCCGCTAAATAAATAAACCGAAAAAAAACTAAACCGATCTACAAAAAAAATAAACCGCGGTTTTTATAAAAAAATGGGCGGTTTTCTGAGGAAAACCGCCGGCGGCTACCTCGACGGCGGCGGCGGCGGGTGGCGGCTCCGGCGGCGAGGGGATCCAGCGGCGAGGCGACGGCGGCTCCGGCGCGGGGCTTCGGCGGCGGCAGCGGGACTTGGCGGCGGCGCGGGCTCGGGGCGGCGCGGGCGGCGGCTGGCGGCGGCGGCGGATCGGGGGCGGGGCTAGGGTTTCGGGGGGGCTGGCGGCTCAGGCCTCCCGGCTTAGAAGGCTGGCGGGGCCAGGAGTACGGGGTGGACACGGCCCAGTAGGCCGGTTCGCTTTTTTTAAAATAATTCGGACGTGCAGAAAAAGAAAGAAAAGAAATACTAAACGGACTCCAAAAATCCCGAAATAAAATTTCCCCGTCCTCTAAAAATAAGCCTTACAAGATGAACATTTATTTGGCCTAAATGCAATTTTGAAAAATACGCATTTTTCCTAAATCCAAATAAAATAACGATAAACTCCAAAATAAAATCTTATTTGATTTTATTATTAAATCTCCAATATTTCTTTATTTTGGGAAATTCATTTTATTCCCTCTCTCTTATTTTTATATTTGAAATATACGAAGATAGAATAAATAAAATCTAAATGATCCCTTTCAAAATTTGAGAAAAACTCAAATATGAAATAACGAAATTCTCAACTCTCTCCGCGGGTCCTTGAGTTGCGTGAAATTTCTAGGATCAAACCAAAAATGTAATAAAATATGATATGCAATGATGATCTAATGTATAACATGCCAAATTGAAAATTTGGGATGTTACAACTTACGATTAGGAAAGAGGCAGCTCAACAACGATAGAATGCTATAAAGGGTAATCATCAGGGCTATCCCACGAATGAACACATGAGCATCTCTTGAATTGAAAGAATAAAATACGTCGAGAGCAAAGTAATAAGGTACAATAAGAAGTTTCAAATGGATAGACAATCGTTCGATGTCTAGAACAAGGTGTGAAAGGCCTCCAGGGCAACGAGAATTAAGTATTGTGTCTAATACCAGAATAGATCACTAGGAAGGTGGCTCGTGAATTACACATGAAGGCAAGCATGAGAAATAACCTTGGGAACAAGGATGTATAGGAGAGTTAGGTTTCGATCCTGTGGAACTGTGGGTTATGGGCCCACCATGTGGGTTAAAAGTAGAAGGAATGGTGACATCTTGCATTGTCATGGTGGCAAGGCACGTCAGAGGATAGCCCGTCAGTTATGTTGGCAACAACGTTGGTACCAAGGGTGAGGGATGAAGAGAACCAGTTTCCTGCTTGTTGAACGAGGCAGTCCAATAGGCAAGGTTCTCGTCCATCGGTGGTTACCGAAATGTTATTAACAATAGAAACAGGGTCTTACTATTAGAGTGGTACAACGAGGTGTTTACATAAGCAGGGAATTATTACTGCTTAGATCATATTTACATAAAAGGGGTAAGAAGAATCATGAGATGTACCCATACAATGGTGTTAGGATAACTGAAGAACATTTAGCATTGCGCCTCCAATGTTCTTAATGATGTTCGGAATACCACAGTCATGCTTCGGGATAGCATTGGCATGGTATTCAAGCAAAGGTCAGACTTTTGGATACACAAAGGATTCATCAGGAACAAAGTCTTGCAATTCCCTCATGGAAGAATGGATATCCTTGCTAAAAAGGAAGCTATAACAATAGGTCCTCCGGCCAGGTGTGCTAGGCATGACATCACCTTATCGGGTCATATAAAGACAACTTGTATAACTCTTGGAAATATGTTCCAACCATCATATCTGACTAAGATTCAGATCTGATAGGTGTCAAGATACCTCAGACTCAGGATACCTGAGAAGAAAAGGTGCAACACAAATTAACAAGATGACATTGTAAGATCCTCGGGAAATGATCTATAGAAGCGAGTTCCGAAACAAGAGTTCATCATTAAACCAAGGAGAGTATGAGGGGGGGGCTGATGAACTAAACGACGACTCATCGAGATTTCCAAAAGATGGATTTCCACAATTATGTGAACAAGGAGATAACATTTGTCAGATCAAATGATATAAGGAGATATGCTCGAGGAAAACATACCCAATTAAACATTGGTTGAAAGGTGCACCCGAAATATGGGCTTAGCTAGCATGAATGATGTTATAATGGTGATTCGATAACCAACGGTCTAAGAATGAAATGTCGACCATTAACTTCAAAGCAATAGGGTTGCTAGAAGGAAAGAATCCAAACAACACCGTTCACTCATCGGATTCAACACGGGGACCAACAAAGAATGGTGATGGTGAGAAGTATCACTATACCAAGAATTCTTAAGAGGTGGTGAAATTCTCGCGACATTCTTGACATAAAAGACGGCAGTACTCCAATGTAAAGAACAAATCCTGGATAGCAAGGAATTCAAAGTATAACACAAAACACGAACAAGTTTGTGTTGGAGGGAAGGCAATAAAGTGGTCGGTGATAACACAAATCGTCGAGGGCAAGGATGGTAATCCTCATCACGAATTCAACTGATATCCTGGAAGCAGTCAAAATGTTGATGATGATCACGATAAATTTTGTCGAGAGGCTCCATGAAGAAGCAATCGAACAACGACCGCGTCAAGCAAAAGGACTGATGGAGCGAAAGATTATTGGAACCACAGATATGACACAAACTCGGAATCAAGTTTGTTGAGACGAGGAGATCGACGTAAGCTTAGCTCATCATTGAAAGTGGTGCTCCGGGAATAAGGACCAGGTAGCATAGTTAAAATCATCACGATAATGATATAGGCAAACAAGCTAGGAATGACATGATCGGGTACAAACTCATAAGTAAAGAAGGTTACTAAGAGTTGTTGAACCGTAATGCATACTCGGTTCAGTTATCGGTGTCTTTGAGTGTTTAATAACTGGGAGCCCGTGAAAAATTGGAATCGGTGAGGATGTAGTACTTGATGAAGAACTCATAAGTAGTTATGCAGTTCCGTGCTAATCTCGAGATACGAGAGGGTATACTCGAAGGTAGAGCAGAATAGAGGCTGGATAGGTGTATTGACCTGCAGAAGACAAGTACTTCAACTTGTCCGAGAAATGGAATCAAGAAGAACAATATAGTCGGAACCACGATTGCAAAGGACCAATTCCCAGATATAAGATGAACTTACACCAAGGGGATAATTAATTTTAAAAGAAGCATCCATGATAAGATCTACATCGCGTCCATGGGCATGAACAGAAAGTTCAAGGTCGACTCCCACTTCTCCAATGCATAACCTTTCATTCACTCCTCGCGTTCGATGAAGTTGTCGTGCTGAAATTTTATCTGGCATAACACCGTTAGAGTATGACCCGTAGAAGCTTACAGGTTTACACAGATTAGGAAAGGCATAGCTTCAACCCATCGGGGCATCTTAGAAACATATACCACAACTTCAGGAGTAATTTATACAAGCTCAAAAGCAGAGCATGGTTGACAAAGCAAGGATACAATTTGACCAAAGGCATTATATACCCGTGGAAAGGCTCACAAGGTTATTGAATATGAAGGACGATGTCTAATGAAATCCAACAAAGGATCTGGCGGTCCACAAGGGATCTGATGTGAGCATCGGTACTCAACCAGAAGAAGAAATACTGGAAGGGGATCAGATGATAGAAACAACTTACTAATTCAAGTCTCAAATGTAAAGGGATTATGATTTCCAAATCAAGGGATCAGAAGCAAATGCTCTAATTAAGGATGGATAAGTTGCGTAAGCTTAGGGGCACAATCGATGACAATTTGATTAGTTGAGATCCAACTCATGTTTAAAATGACGTCTGAGCCAAAAGGACGAATTCTAGGATACAGATCGAAAGAGGCGCAAGCCTCCTGCCTGGGATCCTCCTAAACTACTCCTGGTTGTCGTCAGCGGCCTGCATGTAGTAGTAGGCACCTCCAGTGTAGTAGGAGTCGTCATCGACAGTGGCGTCTGGCTCTTGGGCTCCAACTTCTGGTTGCGGCATCCGAGAAGAAGAGAAAAAAAGGGGGGAAAGAGGGAGTAGAGAAACCGTGAGTACTCATCCAAAGTACTCGCAAGCAAGGAGCTACACTACATATGCATGCATATATGTGTAAAGAGGCAATATCGATGGACTGAACTACAGAATGCCAGAACAAGAGGGGGATAGCTAGTCCTATCAAAGACTACGCTTCTGGCACCCTCCGTCTTGCAGCATGTAGAAGACAGTAGATTGAAGTTCTCCAAGTATCATCGCATAGCATAATCCTACCTGGCGATCCTCCCCTCGTCACCCTATGTAAAAGCGATCACCCGAGTCATCTCTGGAACTTGTCTGGGTGTGTTTTATTATGTATATGGTTCTCGTTGTCATAAGGTCAAGGCACAACTCTGGGTCGTCCTTTTACCGAGGGACACGGCTATTCGAATAGATAAACTTCCCTGCAGGGGTGCACCACATTTCCCAACATGCTCGATCCCTCTAGCCGGACACACTTTCCTGGGTCATGCCCGGCCTCGGAAGATCAACACATCGCAGCCCACCTAGGCACAACCGAGAGGTCAGCACGCCGGTCTAAATCCTATGCACGCAAGGGTCTAGGCCCATCGCCCATTGCACACATGCACATTGCTAACGCGGTCGGTGAGCAGACCTAGCCTCCCTTATACAAGGGCAAGGGTTCTAGTCCAACCCGGCGCGCGCCGCTCAGTCGCTGACGTCAAGAAGGCTTCAACTGATACCATGACGTCGAGTGCCCATAACTGTTCCCGCATAGTTGGTTAGTGCGTATAGGCCAGTGGCCAGACTCAGATCAAATACCAAGATCTCGTTAAGTGTGTTATTATGAAGTAACCGCGAACACCGACCAGGGCGAGGCCCACCTCTCGCCTAGGTGGTCTCAACCTGCCATGTTGCTCCGCCACAAAGATCCACTCAGAGGGCCGTCGGGAAGTCATGTTCTTTCAGCCCCCAATCCGTGAATCAACCGCGGGTATTCAATGAGCCGACCCGACTTTAGTCACCATATGTATAGTATGTATGTATGTATGTAAGTATATACCCGTGATCACCTCCCGAGTGATCATGGCCCAATAGTATAGCAAGGCAGATGGACAAGAATGTAGGGCCACCGATGGTAAACTAGCATCCTATACTAAGCATTTAGGATTGTAGGTAAGGTATCAACAACTGTAACAACAATGACAGCCTATGCAACAGAATAGGATTAACCAAACTGTAACATGCTACACTATTCTAATGCAAGCAGTAGAGGGCAGAATAGGCGATATCTGGTGATCAAGGGGGGGCTTGCCTGGTTGCTCTGACAAGAAGGAGGGGTCGCCAACTCCGTAGTCGACCGGGGTAGCAGCAGCGTCGGTCTCATAGTCTACCGGAGAGAAGAGGGGGAAGAAACAATAAATATAATGCAAACATAAGCATGATGCATGACATGACAATGAGCGGTGCTAGGTGTGCCCTAATGCGGTAGTAGGTGATACCAGCGAAGGCGGGAAACATCCGGGAAAGTATTCCTGGTGTTTCACATTTTTGCACAGATGAACTAGAGGGGAAATGTTGCACGTTCGCTATGCTAGGGACATGTGGCTGACAAACGGGTTGTGTATTCGGATTCATCTCGTTGTTCGGAGCAACTTTCATGTACAAAACATTTCATCCGAGTTACGGTTTATTTTATATTCATTTTTAAAGATTTAAATCAATTTATAAATTATTATTATTAATTTAATTCGAAAATGGCATTACTACATCAGCATGACGCGAGCATGACGTCATCAGTCAACAGAGGTGTTGACTGGGTCAAGCTCACGTGTGGGTCCCATCTGTCATTGACACATTGCCCTAACTAATAGATTAGTTAGTTTAATTAGATATTTAGGTTAATTAAGTTTAATTAGTTTAACTAAACAGGATTAATTAAGTTAATTAATTAGTTAACTAATTAATTAATTAATTTAATTATTATTTGTTTATTTTTTTAACGTTCTCGGGGGTGGGCCCCCCTTGTCATAGGCCCCTGGGGCCTAGCGTGTCGTGGGCGCTAGCGAAACGGGCGATGGGCGTGGGCGCCCGAACTGTGCGCGGCCAGTCGGGGCCACAACAAGGGGGAACGCCGGCGTCAGCAGTGAGGTGCGTCGGGCAGGAGGCAGCAGGGGAGAACGACCACAGGCGGAGCAGTTGGGGAGGCGGCCATGGTGGAGCAGGGGGCAGCAGGACAGTGCGGGGCGCCGGCGGCCGTGAGTGGGTGTCGGAGTGCGTGCGGCGAGGGGCGCAGGTCGCGGTCACGGCGGCGCGGTGCGCGGGTGTGCGAGCAACCAATGAGGCGAGGGAGGAGGCAGGCTCGCGGCGGGGGAAGGCAGGGTGGCGGAGCAGTCGACGACAGGCAGCGGCGGCGACGAGTCAGGCGAGGCGGGCGTGAGGGAGTAGAGGAGATGGGGGAGCTCACAGGAGGAGTTGTAGGGGCATGGGGCAGCGGTGCTCGGGGTGGAGGACGGGGACGTCTGGCAACGAGGAGCGGTCAGGTGATGGGGCGGCGAGGTCCAGGGCGACGGGGCAACTTCGGACGAGGTGGCGGGATGACGGCGACGTCGGGGCGATCGGGCGAGGGGCGGTCGAGGCGGCGATGGCGGGCGGCGCCGGAGACGACGAGAGGCGTCGGCGCGCCGGGGTCGGGGGCATAGGCATTGGGTGCTCCCGATCCAGATCCAGGGGGGATCGGGAGGGAGTGGGGGAGAATGGGGGAAGGTGGGGGTTATAGTTCGCCAAATGGGCCGGGTTTTTCGGGCCGGCCCGTGAGCACGCCGGCACGGCCCGCCTTGGGCCAGGCATGGCACGGGCTAAATGGGCCGGGCCAGGCACGCGGCACGCCCTGGGCCGTGCCTGGGCCTGGAGGCTGGGCACGCGGGCCGGCACGGCATGGCCCGATTACTTTATTTTTATTTTTTTTTATACATTTATATATGGTCCAATATGTAAAAATAGGCTAAAAACGCTCACTGTGTCAAATAACAGGCTAAAAATATGCAGCCCACCGTGCTAAACGGGCCAACGTGCCAACGTGCCGGCCCGTTTACTAACTGGGCCGTGCCTGGGCCTGGGGGCGCAGCACGCGGGCCAGCACGGCACGGCCCGTACAGTAATCATGCCCTGGCGGGCCGTGCCGGGCCAAGAACGATTATGATGGGCCGGGTCGTGCCGTGCCGGGCCGGCCCGTTTGGCCAGGTATAGTGGGGGTAGTGGGCTAGGGTTTTGGGTGCGTGGGGGTTATACAGCCGGGATGGGCTAGCTGGGTCGCGTGGGTGGCCAGCTGGGCCTGTTGGCTCAGTTGGCCAGGGGGGTCCTCTTTTGCTTTTTTTGTAATGTATTCCTTTTCTTAATTCTCTTTTACTTCTTAACTGTTTTATTTTAGTTTCAATAAAATATAGAAGTGGCACCTAAAATAGTGTTACAATTTATGCCTCTGCCACCAACAGTTTAGTACGGAAATAAATAGTTTTGGAATTGTTTATTATTTTGAAAGCATTTGAATAACTGTTTTGCCACTGTATATTTATTATAGTGCATTTAAACAATTAATAAAAGTCTGGTTTCTCCACCAATATTACATATGATTTAATTGTCACATTTAGAAAATTTTAGTTCTGACATTTGAGAACTTTTAATGTTTATTTGACTTTGAATTTGAATTTGAATCGTTTTCGACCTAATGCGAGATTGGCAACAGAAATCGAAGTGACGTGGCATCATTAGTAGATATTTACTATAGCTTAATTATCCGGGAGTCATATTATCATAAGAGACCGTTTTGGCCCATCCTTTGTCTCAAAAGGATTTGGCTACCTTGCTGCACTTTTGTTACCATTACCGTTACTTGCCCTGTACAAATTGTCTTACTATCAAACTACTCGTTACTTATAATTTCAGTGCTTGTAGAGAATACCTTGCTGAAAACCACTTGTCATTTCCTTCTGCACCTCGTTGGGTTCGACACTCTTACTTATCGAAAGGACTATGATTGATAACCTATACTTTTGGGTCATCAAGGCTCTTTTCTGGCGCCGTTTCGAGGGAGTGAACTGCTCTTGGTAAGTGGAAATTGGTAAGGAAAAATTATTACTACGTGCTAAAATTTACTGTCACTTGTTACTATGGAAAACAATCCTTTGAGGGGTTTGTTTGGGGTATCTTCACCTCTACAGGAACCACAATTAGTCACCCCTCAACCTACTGCACCTACTGAAAATATTGGTTATGAAATTCCTTCGGGTATGATAGAACAACTGCTAGCTAATCCTTATGCAGGAGATGGAACCGAACATCCTGATGTGCACTCTATATATGTGGAAGAAATTTGTGGATTGTTTAATCTTGCAGGTTTACCCGATGATGAAGCTAAGAATAAGGTTTTCCCTTTATCTTTGAAGGGAAAGCATTGGCATGGAATAGGCTATGCGATGATATTGGATCTTGGAATTGGAATCAATTGAAATTGGAATTTCACCCAAAAAAATTATCCTATGCATCTAGTTCATCGTGATCGGAATTACATATATAATTTTTGGCCTCGTGAAGAAGAAAGTATCTCTCTAGCTTGGGGAGGCTTAAGTAAATGTTATATTCATGCCCCAATCATGAGCTCTCAAGTGAAATTATCATTCCGAATTTTTATGTTCGCTTTCTCATAATGATTGATCCATGCTTGATACTTCTTGTACTGTTTCCTTTATGAAGAAGACTATTGAATTTCGGTGGGATCTTTTGGAAAGAATTAAATGCAACTCTGTAGATTGGGAACTCGGTGAAGGTAAAGAGTCAAGTATTAAGCTTAAGTATGATTGTGTTAAATCTTTTATGAATACTGATGCTTTCCAAAAGTTTAGCACTAAATATGGACTTGACTCTGAGATAGTAGCCTCCTTTTGTGAATCTTTTGCTACTCATGTTGATCTCCCTAAGGAGAAGTGGTTTAAATATCACCCACCTATTAAATAAGAAATTCAAGAACCGGTAATAGCTAAAGATGAAACTATTATTTTTAATTTTGATCCAGTTTATTCCTATCGCTTATATTGAAAACCCGCCTTTCCCTGTTAGGATGAAGGACCATGCTAAAGTTTCAACTGTGGTTAATAAAAGTTATATTAGAACACCTAAACTAGCTGAACAAATTAAGGTAGAACCTAGTGTTGCTATGGTTAAGGATCTCCTGGTTGAAAATAAAGATGGGCATGTTATTTATTTCTGTGATGAAGCTGCTAGAATTGCCAAACCCGATGAAAAAGATAAACATAGACCCGTTGTTGGCATGCTTGTTGTCTCAGTTAAAATAGGAGATCACTCTTATCATGGTTTATGTGACATAGGTGCTAGTGTTAGTGCTATTCCTTTTACCCTATATCAAGAAATTATGAATGATATAGCACCCACTGAAATAGAAGACATATTTGTTACTATTAAACTTGCTAATAGAGACACCATCACACCACTCGGGATTGTTAGAGATGTTGAAGTCTTGTGTGGGAAAATAAAATATCCTACTGATTTTCTTGTTCTTGGTTCCCCACAAGATGATTTTTGTCGCATTATCTTTGGTAGACCTTTCTTGAACATAGTTAATGCTAAAATAAATTGTGAGAAACAAACTGTCGGTGTTAGTTTTGGTGACGAGTCTCATGATTTTAATTTTTCTAAGTTTAGTAGAAAACATCGTAAGAAAGAATTGCCTAGTAAGGATGAAATAATTGGTCTTGCTTCTATTGTTGTGCCTCCTACTGATCCACTAGAACAATATTTGCTAGACCATGAGAATGATATGCATATGCATGAAAGAAATGAAATACATAAGATTTTCTTTGAACAACGTCCTCTGCTTAAACACAATTTTCCTATTGAAACTCTGGGAGGTCCTCCTCCACCTAAAGGTGATCCTGTGTTTGAATTAAAACAATTGCCAGACACTTTGAAAAATATGATTATCTTGATGAGAAAAAGATATATCATGTTATTATAAGTGCTAACCTTTCAGTTCATGAAGAAGAAAGATTATTGAAGGTTCTTAAGAAGCACTGAGCTTCTATTGGGTATACTCTTTGTGATTTAAAGGGCATTAGTCCCACTCTCTGTCAGCACAAAATTAATATGGAACCTGATGCTAAACCCGTTGTTGATCACCAACAACGTTTGAATCCTAAAATGAAATAAGTGGTAAGAACTGAAATACTGAAGCTTCTAGAAGCAGGTATAATCTATACTATAGCTGATAGTAGATGGGTAAATCATGTCCATTGTGTCCCTAAGAAGGGAGGTGTTACTGTTGTTCCTAATGAGAAGAATGAACTTATTCCACAAAGAATTTTCACTGGCTACATAATGGTAATTGATTTTATAAAATTAAACAAAGCTACTAGAAAAGATCATTACCCTCTGCCTTTTATTGATAAAATCCTAGAGAGATTGTCAAAGCACACACATTTTTGTTTCCTTGATGGATACTCTGGTTTTTCTCAAATACCTGTCTCACAACCTGATCAAGAAAAAACCACCTTTACTTGTCCTTTTGGAACTTATGCTTATAGATGTATGCCTTTTGGTTTATGTAATGCACCTACTACCTTTCAAAGATGTATGACTGCTATGTTCTCTGATTTTTGTGAAAAGATTGTTGAGGTTTTCATGGATGATTTTTTTCATTTACGGAACTTCTTTTGATGATTGCTTAAGCAACCTTGATCGAGTTTTTCAGAGAAGCGAGCAGACTAATCTTGTCTTGAATTAGGAGAAGTGCCACTTTATGGTTAACGAAGGTATTGTCTTGGGACATAAAGTTTTTGAACGGGGTATTGAGGTGGATAAAGTTAAGTTGATGCAATTGAGAAAATGACATGCCCCAAAGATATCAAAGGTATTCGTAGTTTCCTTGGTCATGCTGGTTTCTGTAGGAGGTTTATTAAAGACTTCTTTAAATATTCTAGGACTCTTACAAATCTTTTACAAAAGGAAGTACCATTTGTTTTTTATGATGATTGTGTAGAAGCTTTTGAAACACTTATGAAAGCCTTGATTTTCGCACTTATTGTTCAACTTCCCGATTGGAACTTGCCTTTTGAAATTATGTGTGATGCTAGTGACTATACCGTTGGTGCTGTTCTAGGACAAAGAGTTGATAAGAAATTAAAGGTTATTCATTATGCTAGTAAAACTCTAGACAGTGCTCAACGAAATTATGCTACTACTGAAAAAGAATTCTTAGCAGTGGTGTTTGCTTGTGATAAATTCAGATCTTACATTGTTAAAATATCTTATGGAAAAGAAAGATGCTAAAGCTAGATTCATTAGGTGGGTTCTCTTGCTGCAAGAATTTGACTTACATATAATTGATAGAAAGGGAGCTGAGAATCCCGTGGCTGATAACTTGTCTAGGCTAGAAAATATTATTGATGACCCACAACCTATTAATGATAGTTTTCCCGATGAACAATTAGCTGCAATAAATGTTTCTCATAGCACTCCTTGGTATGCTGACTATGCTAATTACATTGTTGCCAAATATATACCACCTAGCTTCACATACCAACAAAATAAAAAATTCTTCTATGATTTAAGACATTACTTTTGGGATGACCCACATCTTTATATAGGAGTAGATGGTATTATTAGATGTTGTGTACCTAAGAATGAACAGGGACAAATCCTACGGAAATGTCACTTTGAAGCTTATGGAGGGCATCATGCGGGAGATAGAACGGCTCACAAGGTATTGCAATCTGGTTTTTATTGGCCTACTCTCTTTAAGGATGCTCGTAAGTTTGTTTTATCTTGTGATGAATGTCAAAGGATTGGTAATATTGGTAAGCGTCGGGAAATGCCTATGAATTATTCTCTTGCTATTGAACCATTTGATGTTTGGGGGTTTGATTACATGGGACATTTTCCTTCCTCTAATGGGTATACACATATTTTGGTTGCTGTTGATTATGTTACTAAGTGGGTAGAAGCTATTCCAACTAGTAGTGTTGATCACAACACCTCTATTAAAATGCTTAAGGAAGTTATTTTCCCAAGGTTTGGAGTCCCTAGATATTTAATGAGTGATGGTGGTTCACATTTTATTCATGGTGCTTTCCGCAAAATGCTTACTAAGTATGATGTTAACCATATAATTGCATCACCTTATCATCCTCAGTCTAGTGGTCAAGTTGAACTTACCAACATAGAAATAAAATTAATTTTACAAAAAACTGTCAATAGGTCCCGGAAGAATTGGTCTATGAAATTAGACGATGCACTTTGGGCTTATAGAACAGCATATAAAAATCCTATGGGTATGTCTCCTTATAAAATGGTTTATGGAAAAGCTTGGCATTGGCCTCTTGAGTTAGAACATAAAGCATATTGGCCAATTAAAGAACTCAATTATGATTTCAAACTTGCCGGTGAACAGAGGTTATTTGATATTAGCTCACTAGATGAATGGAGAACCCAAGCTTATGAAAATGCCAAGTTATTTAAAGAAAAAGTCAAAAGATGGCATGATAAAAGAATCCAAAAGCGCGAGTTCAAAGTCGGAGAATATGTTCTTTTGTACAACTCTCGTTTCAGGTTCTTTGCAGGAAAACTCCTCTCCAAATGGGAAGGAGCCTATGTTATCGAGGAGGTTTATCGATCGGGAGCCATCAAAACAAATAATGCATAAGGCACTAACCCGAAGGTCGTCAATGGGCAAAGAACAAAACATTATATCTCAGGTACGCCCATTAATGTTGAAAGAAATATTATCCAAACTATGACACCAGAAGAACACACAAAGGAAGCCTTCCGGAACACTCCAGAATCGTTAAAAAGAGGTGGTACGTGATACGGTAAGTAAACGGACTCCGAAAAGTATGCAAAAATATTTTTTGTTAGTTTTGGAATATTTAAAAAAATAGGAAAAGAACAAACTACCAGGAAGGTGACTCTGGTGGGCACAAGACACCAGGGCGGCGCGCCCAGGAGGGTTGTGCCCACCTCGGGTACCTTCTAGACTCCATTTTTCTTACATTTGCTTGTTTCCTAAGATAAAAATCTTTATATACCCAACGAACCTATTGACCACCATATCACGGAGAAATCTTTTGTTTCCTTTTCTTGCTGCTTTTTGTCAGATCTATCAGGCCTCGCACCATGGATTTTCCCTTCTCCAACCATAGAGAAGGTGATGCTTGGATGCCACATGGGGAACTAAGGAGAGAGAGTTGAGGAGGTGGCCATGGAGGAAGATGAAGGAAATTCTCCTGGAGTTCACTCTCCGGCTTCCGAGAGGGGCACATTGACTGGCATCTACACTCATCCCAATCCTCATCAGGCCATAAGATCATCAAACAGTCAAGAGAACCCTGAAGTTCAAGATGAACTCCCACCAAGGAGGCCTTTACACAGGTTACATCGTAACAATTCTCACAATTTGATTCACAATTATGGGTTCCAAAATACTCCTCGTATGCATATACCGTCTAATTGGGGCATATCCCGTCCAAGAGAAAGTGATGCAGGAACAAATTCTTGGAGGTCGGAGAATAAACATATTATGGCTGAAGTGGAGAAAAACACTAAGTTGCTTCATAAATCCCTTCGCGAGATTCAAGGCTTGAAGGAAGCACTCATGGATATATTCGGAGTTATTTCACCACCTCCTTCTTCATCACCAAAGGAAAATTGAGTATCGGGTATGGGCACTCCCCTTGGCTTGTGCCAAGTTTCGGGGAGGTGCCCCGGTATCGTATCACCTCCACTATATTTTGCCTTTACTTACCTTAGTTCGATCCATAGTTATCTTTTGCTTTAGATGAATAAATATTTAGTTCGATCCTATCTTTTTGAGAGTTTGCTTGGTGATCTATCCTTATAATCGTGTGCAAGATATATAATAAAGTTTAGTTTGAGTTTTGCTTTCTTTACTTTCATGTTTCAATAAAAATAAAGGAAATAAATGAAAAAGATCATATGCTAATCTTATGGTAAGTAATGACATCACATAAGGAAGAGTATAAGTAGAAAATTTTATTGGAGATTTACAAACATAGCATTGGTCAATGATGCAATTCATGAAAGAATTAATAAGGGAATAGAAGATTCACATGCAAATACACCATCTTGGACATCTTTTGTGATTGTGAGCCCCCATCAAATTATTGTATGCTAAAATTGTTGACGCTGGACAAGGAAGACAATGTAATAATTTATGTTTATTCATATTCATATAGAAGTTATATTGGCATATATCCTTTAACATGTGGTGCTTGCCCCTATCTTTGCTAGCCAAAATTCCGCACTAAGTAGAGATACTACTTGTGCATCAAAAAAACCTTAAACCCAAATCTTGTTTTGAGAGTCCACCATACCTACCTATGGATTGAGTAAGATCCTTCAAGTAAGTTGTCATCGGTGCAATAAGGCAACAAAGTTTGCTTCTAAAAGTGTTGGATCATTTAGTGTAAGAGAAAATTGAGCGTTGTACGAACTTGTGATGGCAAAGAATAAAAGCGACAGATTGCATAATAAAGGTTGCTATCATAAGGGCCAATATAACGTGACGTTCTTTTGCCTAAGAGATTGAGCATACAAACGAATAAAAGCATGGAAACCTCTGCTTTCCTCTGTGAAGGGCCTATGTTTTTACTTTTATGTATTTACTTTCATGCAAGAGTCAAAGTTTTTCTCTCTATTCCTTTTTATTTTCTATTTTGGCAAGCATCATGTGGTGAGGAAAGATATAGGCATATATATCTAGTTGGATATTGGTAGCATGAGTTATTACTGTTGACATCAGCCTTGAGGTGCGTATGTTGGGTGCCAAAAACAATAAGCCCCTATCTTTCTATGTGTCCAGTTGAAACTTTTTTCTCATGTGTATGAGGTGAGTGTTAGCAATCATAGAAGACTATATGATGGTTGAGTATGTGGACTTGCCAACAAGGCTCCGATACGTGACCCTTCCTGAAAAGATGATGAATTGTAGTTGCAAAATTGGCTGAGAACATAGTTTGTTGGTTTTCAATAGAGTTTATGCTTTATACTTCGATGTTGTGATGAATTGTTACTTATTCATGAAAAGTCTATGATAAAAGTTCTATGATAAAGTTTTATGTTAAAGTTTGTTGTTGTTATAATAATATACATGATGCTTCTGTGTCCGTATTTTGTTTTTACCGACACCTCTCTCTCTCTCTAAGCATGTGGACATGTCTTTTGATTTCGATTTTCGCTTGAGGACAAGCGAGGTCTAAGCTTAGGGGAGTTGATACGTCCATTTTGCATCATGTTTACCTACTTTTATTTATATATTTTTTATGTATAATAATGCTTTTTGGAGTATTTCTATTGCCTTTTCTCTCATAATATGCAAGGTACACATAAAGAGGGAGAATATCGGCAGCTGGAATTACCTGAAAAAGCTACGTCAGGCTACCTATTCTGCACAACTCCAAATGAGTTGAAACTTTACGGGGAACTTTTATGGAATATATAAGAAATATTGGAGCCAATAAGTACCAGAGGGGCCCCACCAGGTGGGCACAACCCACCTGGGCATGCCAGGGAGCCCAGGCGCGCCCTGGTGGGTTGTGCCCTCCTCGGCCCACCTCCGGTGCCCCTCTTCTAGTATAAAGTCATTTTGACCTAGAAAAAATAAGGAAGGACTTTCGGGATGAAGTGCCGCCATCTCGAGGTGGAACTTGGGTAGGAGCACTTTTGCCCTCCGGCGGAGCGATTCCGCCGGGGGAACTTCCCTCCCGGAGGGGGAAATCATCGTCATCATCATCGCCAGCAACTCTCCCATCTTGGGGAGGGCAATATCCATCAACATCTTCAACAGCACCATCTCCTCTCAAACCCTAGTTCATCTCTTGTGTTCAATCTTTGTACCGGAACTATAGTTAGTACTTGTGGATGACTAGTAGTGTTGATTACATCTTGTAGTTGATTACTATATGGTTTATTTGGTGGAAGATTATATGTTCAGATCCAATATGTATTTAATACCCCTCTGATCTTGAGCATGCTTATCATTTGTGAGTAGTTACTTTTGTTCTTGAGGTCACGGGAGAAATCTTGTTGCAAGTAATCATGTGAATTTTATATGTGTTCGATATTTTGATGGTATGTATGTTGTGATTCCCTTAGTGGTGTCATGTGAACGTCAACTACATGCCACTTCACCATATTTGGTCCTAAGGGAATGCATTGTGGAGTAGTTATTAGATGATGGGTTGTGAGACTGGTAGAAGCTTAAACCCTAGTTTATGCGATATTCCGTAAGGGACTGATTTGGACCCAAAAGTTTAATGCTATGGTTAGAATTTATTCTTAATACTTTTCTCATAGTTGCGAGGGGGTTAATCATAAGTAGGAGGTTTGTTCAAGTAAGAACAACACCTAAGCACCGGTCCACCCACATATCAAATTATCAAAGTAGCGAACACAAATCAAACCAATGATGAAAGTGACTAGATGAAATTCCCGTGTACGCTCAAGAACGATTGCTTATCATAAGAGACCGTTTTGGCCTGTCCTTTGCCTCAAAAGGATTGGGCTACCTTGCTGCACTTTTGTTACTCTTACCGTTACTTGCCTATTACAAATTATCTTGCTATCAAACTACTCATTACTTATAATTTTAGTGCTTGCAGAGAATACCTTGCTGAAAATCATTTGTCATTTCCTTTTGCTCCTCGTTGGGTTCGACACTCTTACTTATCAAAAGGACTACAATTGATCCCCCATACTTGTGGGTCATCACGCCCCAGGGCTTGTGGCCTCGGGTGGCCCCCTCTGGTATCTTTTTGCGCCAGTATTTTTTATATTTTCGACAAAAATTCTCTATAAATTTTCAGGTCAATCCGAGAACTTTGATTTCTGCACAAAAATAACACCATGGCAATTCTGCTGAAAACAACGCCAGTCCGGGTTAGTTCCATTCAAATCATGCAAATTAGAGTCCACAACAAGGGAAAAAGAGTTTATAGAAGTAGATACGATGGAGACGTATCAACAATCATCTAGAAACCATAGCAAGTTCATAAATGAACCTTTGATTATCATCCTCTATTGTTGGGTATAAAGCATTGTTGCTTATAAAGCGACAATATACTCAGCCTTCTGTTATAGAATTCACAACAGTAACTTTCTTGGACCAATTCCAACTTATTGTGCCACCATTAATCATTTAATTGAAACTGAAAATCGCTTGGAGCATTGATGAAGATTTTATCGATGTACTTACTTACAACGAGCCTGTATTGATGTCACTCCTTACAATAATCTCTTCATTTTCTCCGTATGTGAGAAACATGTCATTAGTACTTAATGACATTTGCACTATTGTCATATGATTAACAATTTGGTCATTTTGGTAACTTTATTACTCATAGCTTACTTGGAGTACTAGGCATATCTGGTTGTTTTACATACCATGGAACATATTTAACACAAGAAAGAATGATTGAAATCATGTATTTCGTTTATCAGTTTTCAGGACACCGATTCTTGCTTAAAACTCCTCCCATGTGACTTTGACAAGAAACTCTTCTTGCGTATTTTATACTAAATTGATTTAGTATTCTATCAATATGTATTTTTTTAAGATAGTCAATATGTATTTTGGCTAAGACAGATTAGGCACTACTATCTCCATAGATCATTATGACTAATACCAGGACTATATATTGCCTAAGTACTTTACTGATAAACTAGTTTCAATGAAGCCTTAATTCGTGTCAAGAAATTTATATAATTTCCAATCAACAATGTGTCATGCACATATAGTGTTTAGAAATATTATCATGCTCCCGCTTACTTTCTTGCAAATACAAGCATCTTCGCTTTCCTCGATGAAATCAATTATTTGACCATTTCATCGGAGGATTTCAACTCCACTTTGCTTGCTTCAATTCATTATAGGATCTCTTGAAGTTTGCACATTTACTAGCATCCTCTGGATTGACAAAATTACCTTCGGACCGTATCGAATATACAACCTTGGTTCTATCTCCATCTCATGGGAATAATTTTGACATCCATCTATTGTACTACCTCCGTTCGGGTTTAAAAGTCCCCTAACCCAAATCATCAAGACCAAGACGTGCTCTGCTCGAGGTTCCTCAAAAGTTGTTGCTAGTCTAACCAACCAGAGGGCTTTGTTTCCTATTTATTCTCTGGCTACTAACTTCCCAAGCGTAATTGCAGCGCATGCCCCACAGCTGCCTTAGAAAAAGGAGTGCATGCATTGGTTGCGTTGTTTACTGTAGCTGCATGCAGGAGCTTGAAAGCTGGAACGACCGCTGCATGCTTGGCTTGCATTTACTATTAGAGGCACGGACCAATAAAAAGGAGCAGAGCTCTGCAAGCGGCCTATTAATTTTGTACGGGGCTCGGTGGCTCTGGGGACTTCTAATCCCGGACGAAGGTAGTATCTCATAATATAAATATTTAGTAATTGCTAGTTTAACCCGAACTGACTTTAAGTATTGCTATGATGAGACAATCTCGTCATAATCAACTCATTGATCTTGTCATAAACTATTTGTAACAAGTCAAGCTTTATAAAACACTTTTATCTTTGTCAGTCTATATATCCATTACTATACTTTAGACTCTAAATCTTACAGAGGGTTCCTCAAGTTCTAAACTTGAAATATGTATATGGATACTATCTGGATTATTTTGGCATATAGCTAATACCGGAGCCAGGTTCCATCAACACTTCTCTCTAAATGATAGGTTCATTGTTTGTTCAACAATATTTCGTCTGCACACCATGCAGGTCTACACGAATTTGCCCAACCTATATAGTTCAGCTGCAAGTTCAACCGAAATCACTACACCTTATGTAGAGACTTCCATATCAATCACGGTATGAAATTCTAGAACTAATTCTAGATTTTCTTTTCTTTGACCTAATTATGAAGATTATGTAATCCCATCGAGTTGCATTGTCCTCCTACTCACTATTTTGCAGAAATTTTTTTCTTCCAAACTTCCTGCATTCTGTGGCAAAACACTTTGCCTTGTCGTAGTGATAAAGGAATACCCAACTATTTGGGATAACTAACAGAGTAGTACTCATACCATTCCATATCTTATAGGGTGTCATTTCAACAGATTTGATGGCGCTGCTTTTCAGTGTAAAAATCACAGTCTCTAAAGCATCATATTAAAAAGTATATTCACAAATTGAGTGATGTCATCTTTGATCTCACCATGTCACACATAGTTTTATTATATCTACTCAAAACATTCTACTCTTAGTGATGTTCTTAATTGTTAATTTTATGCAAAATAGCGAATATTTACAGAACTCATGAACCTTATTTAGCTTTGGAACATTTTGCAAACTTGCAAAAAAAATGTTCATGAATAGATCTAAGCTTGTGAAAATTTTCAAAGCTTTTCAAAAAATAATAATTTATGAACATTCTTAAATTCCGTTTTTTTCTAAAAACTCTAGAACATATTTAATGTATGTACATTTTGTTCCATATTGTATTGAAGTTGGTAGAAATATTAAATCTAAAAGTAAAAAACTAGACCCCAAAAAATAGATAACCAACCAAAAAAAAGGGCACATACCATCGCGCTAAGGTTGGCTCGGCCCAGAAATAATGCACGTCTGTCTATTTTGCTAGGGGATTCGATCCCAGGTCATTCGTATAGTGGGGATTTCCTATTTGGCGCTACAGGCGCCTGTTACAGTGCAATTTGCAAACGGGCGCCTGCAGCAGTCCAAACTGGGCCGGCCCATTCTATTTTTTCCTTCTTGCTTTTCCTGCTTTTGGAAAGGTGAAAGGTCAAAAAAGAGTGCTGCTGGGGAATCGAACTTGCAACCTTCCCGTTGTAGGCTATCCACTCATCTCTACTTCTAATGTCTCAGTTGGTAGGTCGCGTTCCGCGTTTTATTTTCGTCCCACCATTTTCGTTCGGTTTTTTTTCGTCCTCACTCCCACCTCCCACCTCCCACCTCCCCGCACGTAACCATCCCATCGATAAAAAAACCCACCAAAACCCACGTTAGGAAGGAGCGAGGCGATCAGAGCTAGGGAGGGAGCGAGCGCTAGAACGAAAAAACCATGAGAAAAAAACCTACGAAAAAAAGCCTACAAAAAAATCGACGACTAGCGAGCGAGGGGTTCAGAGTGCCCTCGATCCCCATCCAGATCCCTTCGCCGCCGCCCTCGCTCGCACATCAAGCGCCCTCGATCCTGCGCCGCCGAACCTTCGCCGTCAGCGATCCCTTCGGACTCCTCCGCCAGCCATGCTTTACCCTCCTCTGTGTGCTGGTGGTGGTGATGCAGCGCGTCATCGATCGCGAGATCTGCAAGCCCAAGTACCGCTGCGCTTGGGCCTGTGTCGACACGGCCGCGGACGGCGGTTGCAGGACGACCGAATGCGGCCTCCAGTACTCAACGCAAGATCAGATCGGCACCTGCCCGATCCCCATCCGAGTCCAGGGCAGGCCGTGCCGTCCGCGGTGACCGGCCATGCTTCAGCCTTCGCCTGCTCCGGCCTGAGTCTAGGGCCGTCAGGACCACCTCCCAGCCGTTCGACGGTTTGCCTGACTCGCTTCCAGCATGTATGTATGATCGGTCATACCCCGCTGCCTTCCTCTTCACCGGAGCCAAGTATGTATGATCTATCATTGTACATTAGCTAGCTAGGAGATGTCATGTTCGTGCTTTTTGTCATCTTCCTGAACACGCATCTGAATGTTTGTGCATTGGAATTGCGGGTCTTTCGGATTAACTGTTCCATGCTACGGCCTTAGTTTTTAATTTGACTGACTATCTACAATTCTACACATGCTCTCCAAGATTGTTCCTGTGAGTTTCTTTAAAACCTATTTGCACACCTAGCTAGATCATACAGCTGATAACGTATGGAGTTTTTTTTTTGAGATCTGTTTATCTCAGGGCTCTGACACGCTGGTTCCATTTAAACAGTTTTTAGAGCTAGCATTTTTCTGTTTTTTATATGGATGATATGCAAAAGTATTTAACACTGCATTTTTTTAACCCATAACTTGGTTGTGTTAATTAATAGTACAAACTACATTGGACTTGTATGTGGATTTGATTTGGACTTTCTGTACATAGTCGGCTAAACGGTATTACTTCTAATCATCAGTAACTTGTATGTGGATTTGATTTGGACTTTCTGTACATAATTTTTTAATAAAAAACACATATTAACTTAGTTATCTAAAGTAATTCCTTTTCATTTATATAACCTTATGACTTAGATACACAGTTCTTGTGGCACCAGCGGCCAACTGGGATAACAAACAAACCAGTGCATGACAATCTGAAGAGCCAGCAGGGGAAGTGAGTCACCTATGAGATATGCACAACAGCACAACCCTCAGGCAGAAAACTATCCCCCCATTGGTGGTTAGCTGATCTCAGTATCTTATGTACTGCATGAAACTTATAGGGAAGCTCATGTGAAATATGACTTTAGACAGCCTGTGTACATGGTCAGCAAGCCACCTACGGGAGCACTGTTTTCCTGTAGTATATTTTCTTTGTATTAATATGAACTGCAGATCTCTTTTTTTGTTGATATCTTCGCTGGCGTAATGCATCTGATCGGTAAGCATTAGGATTCATTCATTGTCTTTCTTTTGCTGGTTTTAGCGAAGGTGTATTCATGTGAGCCGATCGAATTCCTTCCTTTTCTTGCCTTCAACTATCTGATGCATGTTGCTTATGGTTTTTTAGTCATCAATTTACCTTTCCGTGCAAAAACATATGTACCTTTGCCATTTCTTTTGCAGATACTGGTGATGAGCTCAACAACAGCATCATTGTTGGTAAATACCATCAGCACTTACAGTCTACTCCACCTACAAAGAGCTATGGCAAGGTGCACACTTTAGTGATGAGCTGGGAAGAGAATGAAGTTTCTTTTTTATCTTGTCTGGTCGTAGATCGAGTGACATGAAGGATGCTGGCTGTTGGTGCTCGTTCAACAGGATCATCTGAATAATGTTTTTCCAACACATTCTGATGTCTTCTCAATTGTGCACCGGGCTCTTCTTTTAGCCAAGGACTTCTGATAAATAATAATCTAGGCAATAGTTGAATCCCAAGGACCCATTGAATTTAGAAATGGACTCTTATGATGTCTGACCCCAGAAATTCCAATAAGCAGAGACGATGTTTTATTTTCTTTGTCGGTGACACAACCAAAGGGAACATATGATATTGTTACATGCAAACTAAAAGATATAGCAGGTACCTAAGAGTGAATAACAATCTAATTTCCTTTCTTTTTCTTAGCAATTGTTTGATTAAGGTGCCTATATATTTTTATTATTTATTTTTCTTCAGTTTGGAAAGTCAAGTTTGCTTTTTTTTATAAACACCTAAATCTATCTCTTAATTTTCAGGAAATGGCAAACCAGAAGGATGAGTTAGCCGAAAAGTTTCTAGCTGATTACCGAGGTACTACTCAACCATAAATCTGTAGGAATTTCTGTTGTTTTGCGAGCAGAGAGTGGATACTTATAAGGAGGAAGTTGAAGGTAACTTTGAAATATATATCAACCATTGCTCTATTTTGTTTTTTCTGTGGTTAGGACCATATTTTGACCATAAAATCACACAAAATGGTTTTGTTCCCTCCTTGCATTTTCCTCTGTTTCCTTTTACTTCTGCCGCAAAACGATTTCTACACATAGCTATGTGTGGATGAAATTTCCTATGCCTTTTTATTCTGTATGATGAGCTTCTCTCACCTTACCCACACTACTAAATATTTTGTTTTGCTATATCATATGAATTGAGCAGGAAATGCTTCCTTCACTTGCACCTTTTGTTTGATGTTGGTTGTCTGTCAATTTTTTTTGTACATTACTAAGGATACACTTCGACTTACCATTATTTTTTCTTTCCTCATGTTATTTTGAAGCGATGCCAACGCTTGCAAAGGAAGTGACTTTAGCTGCAACTAGGTGCGACTGGGTGCTCCGTCCTTGCCTTTATGTGTTGTTTCCTTTGTGCAACATCCTAGCTAAGATTTATTATATTCTCACTCGCTGATTAAGCAACTCTTGGAAACTAAGATGTCAACAATCCTAAGAAGACGTAGTTGTTGTTCCTTCTATGCCTTGCTTTCTTTGGCCAACATTTGCAGTTGCTGCTTCCTTCTTATAAATCATGTTTCATTTTCCTCAACAGCAAGATGTTGACTAATTCACCTTCTGTCGCTGCTCCTGCCAAAGCTTGCTTCTCTTTTGGTAGCAAGAGAAGTCTCAAGGTCGAATTTTGGGGCCGGGAAGCACTAGGTTCTCTGGTGGCCTACCACTAAGTATCAAAGGCATTTTCATATGGTTTTTTCCCGTCTGTAAGATGGCAATTCCATTTACCAACCGTAAGGTATGGTGCTTTCTTAATTGATGTAAATGAAGGTAGCTCAAGAATATCTCAATTCGCATCATGCATTAGTACTCCATAGTGTGTATATGTGTACTTGTATTGAGAATTTAGCTGGTACTCCCTCCCTCCGTCTTATATTGTGGGACGAAGTAGTATTTATTTAGAACATGTTATACAAAAAAGAGTGGCGTTAGATGGTGTACTATTTATTTTGGTTGTCCCAAACAAACTCTGCGCTATATCATTCTTTCTGCTACTCAGGGCCTCTTTGATTCAAAGAATTTTTCTACTACAATTAGGACAACATTGGTCTTCATCTTGTTGGACACCCCCGTTTGGCGTCTGTTTGATGTCCATCCGGACATACGAGCAAGAAATGAGTTTCGACCTTAAAGATGATCTTATTCATTTGTTCGATTCATATTTATGTATTATAGCCCGTAGCAACGCACGGGCGTTCTACTATATGAGATAGTGCATCACTGAGCCAGGTACATCTGCTTCATTTTACATGACTCGACTTACTTGCTTTACAAAAATATTGCAGCAGAAATATTTTCCTTTGACTATGGCTTCATAGATCTCTCTGAATCTTAGGTTTCATGTTACTCACAACTGTTTTTATCAATGGTGTAACTTAGGTTTGAAGATTATTTCTCCAACGATGTGGAGCCGCTGACGCTTACTCTCCCTGAAGACTCAGTGGCCAGCTCAGGTGCTTCCTTCAGTCTGATCTGCAGCAAAGCGTTTTCCACGACATCTTGAATTCTCGTCGATGGATCCAAGTCAAAATAAAATTGTTTTGCCAACTAAAGCACTTATGAATTGTTCCTCTAATTTGGCATTCTTATCGGACACTATACTAATCGTGAAGTTGCTATTATGATGCTCGTTGCTTATTCAATGATGGCTGAAGTATACTAACATCATATTCATACAACATAGCTTGTCATTATCAGCTAGCTTAAATGATATTCACTGGTTGCTTTGCGTGGCACTTGCTTGAGTTGAGTGATACTCTTATTCCTGTCCCAACATCGTGGTTTGGGAAAAAGTGGAGCCTACTTATGTTATTATAGGCACATCTGTTTTATTTTAAATCATCAGGAAATGAGCATACTGCATCTTTTTGGTTCTGTAATTTTGGATGTTAGGTGGCTTAAGTAGTGCCATGTTAGTTTGTCAGGTTCTCTGAAAAGGCATTCAAGAAGGGATGAAGCAATCTTCTACTTAATTTGGGAGCTCTTCCTTGTCATTGCTAATGATACTATGATACTCTGATTCCATGAGTCCATGAAACAAGCAATAATCTATCTCAAAAATGCATGTCCAAGCATATAACGGTACTACAACTTACGAGTTCTGACTATGGATATGTAGCACACTAACAAGACGAGAATAATGCCTCTAAGGTCCTGACTATGAGCTTCGTGAATTAGCAAAATTTTGTTCTCATGGATGACTGCAATTATGAGAAGTTTTTACATTTTTTTTACTGATGTAGGCATTTGTCCCAGCTATGCTGCTTCCCATCAAACTCGAGCTCAGCGCTCCGTCTGCACTCGAGCACAGCTGTCGGCCATCAGCTCGCTCGAGCAAACACCCTGGCCGTCCGCACACGATCTCCTCCCAGCCTTCTGACGTGTTATTTTTGCATGGAAGGCTAAGCTATCTCCACCGGCTCCTTTTTCTGTTCGAGCTCCTCCCTACCCTGGCAAAACCAAATGCTACCATCTCCTTTCCTTGGCATGCTAAAACTTATGTCAGTTCATTGTCATGGATAGATTAGTGAGAATGAGATTGGGATCTTTACACTACAGAGGACGAGGAGCTATATGGGCTACGACATGTTGCTTGAGGTGTGGTTCTGGGACCTGCTGTTGTTCAAATTATAGTTCCCTTATTTAGAACTAGGCATTCCCACTGATACTGACCATACTTGGAGCATTTCCAGCAGTGGCAGTAGACACATGTGGCACCACTTCTTGGTAGATTTTGTCCATTTACTTTTTGTATCCTTTGAATTAGAATATTCTCTGCAAGATTTGAGTTTGAATCTGGTCAAATTATTCTTGTACTCTTTGAATTTAAATAATGTCTCGTATCTTACTAAATTTTGTTTTGTACTGGAAGTATTTATTTTCTTCAAATTCTCCAATGATTCTGAAACATAGCGGTAATTTTTGCAGGGTTCTGTGGTACACTAAATGTTTATCGTGATGTTCTTGCCATTGATGCTTTTCCTTGCCGGATGGCATTTGAGAGAGGGAAAGAACGTGAATTCTGCTTTTTAGTTGTATCTAACGAAATATCTGGGTGGATTATTTTTTTGATGAAGAATTACCTTGACGCACATCAAGATGGCATTGTTCTCATGTACAGGCTCCATAAATGGACCCGATGTACAGATTAGCATTACGACATAAAATTTCGTTGTGAATAATAAATCTAATGAAAATATTGGGCACAATTTATTTCCTCTCAAACAAAAACCAGAAAATTTTAAAGGGAAGACAAAGAAGTATGATGTTGATGGGATATGGACACTGGCTTCTAGGGATGATTAACCTTGCAAGGCAACAGAGGCCATGGTTATTGAAGAGACGGAGCTCTAGCTCTGTTGGCTCATGAAGCGATTCGATGAAATTAACATGCTAATGGCTTGCATTGTCCTCAGCTTTCCATGAAACATTTTCTAATGATGGCTCATGGTTAATAAAAGTTTCATCATCTTGATACCTTTGTATGAAACCCTAAAAAAAGATACATAAGTATGCAATAGCGCTTTTCTTCGGAAGAACAAGTGGAAAACATATGTCAAGACATGTTTGGATTGGAAAGGTGGAGATAGTGGACGAATGAAGGAAAAGACGAGAATGCTAAAGGTATATGTTTGATACAATAGGTGTTGAATCAGTAGAATATTTATTATACCCCCGTTGCAACGCACGGGCATTGTGCTAGTGACTGTAAAGATTGATCACTTTTCGCTTTTTCTTTCGTTTTCCAGCTTGGTGTATTCTTTTTCCCTTTTCCTCATCTTTTTTGATTTATTTATTGCGCGCTTTTTTTAATTCCTGAATTTTTTTAAACATTTCTGAACTTTAAAAATTTCAGAACTTTTTATAAATTGTTGAACTTTTCTTCAAATCCGATGAACTTTTTTGAATTTTGATGAACTTTTTCAAATTCGATGAACTTTTTCTGAAATTCAATGAACATTTTTTTAAAAAATCTATGAAAATTTTCAAATTTGATGAATTTTTTTTCAAGTTCCATGAACTTTTTTCAAATTCGATGAACTTTTTTTCATATTCACGAACTTTTTTCAAATTTGATGAACTTTTTTCTAATCCGATGAACTTTTTTTGAATTCGCAAACTTTTTTCCATTTTTGTGAACTTATCCTTTCAGTTCATGGATTATATGAATGCCTTTTCAAATTGATGTATTCTTTATTCAAAAAAATTAAGTTGTGCGATAGGCTTTTGCAGTGAAACAGCGCTGCAGCATTGTTATTAAGCATTTGTCTCTGTTAATAATCATAGAAAGCAAGTAGCTCGTGTGGTTGGTGGTAACTGTACGTGAACTCAACGTGGTGAGTTGGAAACCTGTATATAGCAAAAAAAATCGCGTTTTTTTTGTGAGCTTTTGCATTCGCTAAGATTGGCATTTCATGGGCTGGCCCAGCGCGGGGCGCTGCAGGCGCCAGGAGCACGAACGGGCGCCTGCAGCGCCGTATAGGAGTTCCCCTGCCTGATGCAGCTAGCCACTGCGTCACTGTAGTGTTCTTGGATAGACAGGAGGCGTACCCTACTTGAGGATAAAGTCCTGAGTTTTCTTTTATTTCTCTTTTTTTCTTTTTTTCGTTCATGTTGTTATTTTTTGGGTTTTGATGTAGTTCTTTCTTCATTTTAAATAGCCACTGAGCCAACATCAAATTTATGTTAAACAACTTGGGCGCAACCTACTATAATGAAAATATCTGGTTTTACACTGGTGTCCTGGTTTTTTCTATCTCCATTGTCTTCTGTTTTATTCGGTTTTCTTTTGTTTTTTTATTTTTTATTTCCTGTGTTTTATCATTTATTTCATTTGTTTCTTCGATTTTATTTTTAATTTATCTTGTTCTTTTGGTTTGTTTTGTTTCTTTTTCGGTTTCAATTTTTTGGTTTCCTTTGTTTCTTTTGCTTTTCATTCTACATTTTTTTATATGTCAACAATATTTTTCTAATGCACATATAACATTTTTCCAATACAAATTTAACATTTTTCAATACATAGTCAACATTTTTTATATACATATTATTTTACATTTTTCAATGCTTGATTAACATTTTTAAATACAAGACTAACATTTTTAATACATAGTCAACATTTTACCAATGCATAATTATGAACTTTTGTCGAATGCTTGATTAACATTCTCTAATACATGGTCAAAAAAATATGAACATTTTGACATTTTCCAGATGCTTGATTAACATTTTTGAAATGCAATATTATTATATTTTTTAATACATGGTCAATTTTTTTCTAAACACATTTACCATTTGTCAAATACTTGTGCAACATTTTTTAACTGCTTGATTAAATTTATACTAGCAAAAGATCCCGTGGGTTGCAACGGGTATGAAATATATTTGATAATTCAGGTATTTTAGAGTTTACCTACTTCTCGCTGCCTTGTGCGGCTGACTGCTAGTCAGAACTCTAGAACTTTGACCTGAGAAGACTTTTTCATGTATATGATATATCTATCTAGATCAAAATAGTTAATAAAACATTTGTAATTGAAATAGTGACATATATTGGCTCCATAATGCAGCGATAGATATACTTAACTTAGTCGTGGTAGACCTCGAGTTTTATGTAGACGAAGTGCGGTGTGTGTAATTATTCTGTGAATATAAAATGTGGGAGATGTGGCACTAATGAAAAACACAAATCAACTTGAAGTCCCCGCTCAAATAAGTTGATGTCAAAACTGCATGTAGCCATACTTTCATGCAGACAATAATATAGTACTCCCTTTGTTTCTAAATATAAGTCTTTTTAGAGATTGTAACATGGACTATATACGAATCAAAATGAGTGAATCTACACTCTAAACTATGTCTATATACATCCGTATGTAGTTTATATTGAAATCTGTAAAAAGACTTATATTTAGGAACGGAGGAAGTACATAGGTACGAGACCTGAGTACCTATGATGTTGTTTATGTTTTTAGTGTTCTCTCGGTCCGCTTCTCTGCATGCATCTAGCTGCTTGCAGTGGCGGATGTAAAGGGTGGCCAGGGTGGGCCGCGGCCCACCCTGGAATTTTGAGACTGCTATATACCTATATCTTTAATTGGGCCAGACAGAAGAAAAAAGCCCCACTAAACCTATCCAGGGACGAATGCAGCCACGGTCCACATCGAGCAGGAGGAACGAGGAGAACCCTCGCCCTCCTCGCGCAGCAATTCGTCTGCCCGACCCCGACGCCCAGCCGGCCAGCTGCCTCGCCGTCGCGGCGTCGCCGTTCCTTGCGGCTTCGCCGGTCGCCCGCCGCCCACCGGAGCCCAGGGCCCAGCCCGTCCAGTTCGGCCTGCCCTGCCCCCGGCCGCCCACCCAGTCCAGCCACTTCTCTGCCTTGCACGAGGCTGCGCGGCTGCGCCCCTGCCCTGCCCTCCGGCCTCCGGCGACCGGCGGTGCCGCCTCCACTTCCCAGCTTCACGCCGTTCGTACTCCCTAGCAAAGCCCCACCATGGCGGTAAACAAGTTACAGGTACTTTTTTCCCCAACTTCAAACTTAGGATTTGCCTTGCCCTAATTTCAGACTAGGGTTTTCGTTTTTGCCTCAATTTCCTTCACATGAATGAATACATACATAATTTGCACAAGCACTTTGCTTAAATCAGTCTATATGCAAAAATGATGTAAAATTTTAGTTCGCTTGAATGAACCCACAAAGGCTTGAATTCTGGCTCAATTACTTTCATTATAGCTGGCTTGAATGAAGCAAACTACCATTTCTGCCTCAAGTACTTTCATTTTGCACATGATGCCTCAATTAACTTGTGTATTGGTAGAAAGTAATTTTTATTATAGAATTGTTGAAGCATGAAGAGGGTCAGAGACATTTTTTTCCATCAGCATAGTCAAGAGCAAGTTAAGAAATAAAATGGGTGATAGTCTTTTGGATGATTGCTTAATCACATACATTGAGAGGGATGCTTTCTCCGAGGTGAATGAAGATGATATAATTGGTACCTTCATGACAGTGCAAGAGCATAGGTCAGAAACATAGCCCTTTTGAACTTCTCAAGGTATGTCTATGGTCCATGTATTATGTACTTTGTAGGTTTCTTTATGCAAAACTTAGTATTAGTTGAAAATTCTAGTGTGTTTGTAAGACCATATTCATCTATTTCTATGTGATACCAAGAACAAGCCAGAACATTCACATGTCATATTTGTAAAAAAATTGGGGGGGGGGGGGGGGAGGGGGGGGGGGGGACCACCCTGATCTCAAATGCTAGCTCCGCCACTGGCTGCTTGCCCTTGATTGATAAGCATGCATCCAGCTGAATAGCTTACTTGCATTGCCTTTCAAGTCCTTGCAATCTAGCTAGTACCCTGAGCGCCCATCGCTGCTTCAATGTGATGAAACCATGCTTCAAAGCTTAGGTCTTCATCTTGTTACAACCTAGCTTGTTTTCCTTCTAGAATTCCAAACACAAGCATACATATCTAGTAAGTGTTGTGAATGATCTCACGTATATGCATGCATGCATGTTTTAAGGTTTTCCTGGAAAATCAGCTCGTGTCGTCGTGGCATCATCGTTGATCAGAACCACTTCTAGATCGATCGGTCGGACACCCTTATATATATGTACCCGGCCATTGGAGAGCAAGGCTGACACCGTCACACCGAGCGCATGGGGGCTGTTGGCCGTCGGGACACGATGTAGCTGCTAGCCGTGCCTCCGTTGCCGGTGGCCAACTGCATGCGCCGGCATGCGTGCCGCACATGCCATTGACTCGTCGTCTGTGGCGATTCCCGTGTCCATCCTTCCATCCTCTCCTCCCCGAGCTCCTCGTCTGCCTCGATCATGGCCTCTAGTAGCCCCTGGCCCACAACATACATATTGATTGAAGGTTTGAAGAAAGGAATCATACTCGATGGAGGACTATGAAACCTGACGAATCCCACATGTGCGATGAGACAGTCCTTGGGCAAGAAAACGTCACGGATGAGATAGTCCAGATGAGGCAGTCCATGGGCAAGAAAAAGGAACCTGAAAGTGCGTGTTGAAGAAAAAAATTGAAAGCATAAGTTCACGGGAAGAAGCGTATTGTGACGGTGAACCCACGGAGTCAATCTGTGCTTTATTATTAGGGAAAGATATATATAATGAAAGAAAATCATCTTTTTTTGTTACTTGGTCAACATTTTTTCTATAAACATTTAACATTTTTCAAATACTTGTTCAACATTTTTTAAATGCTTGATTAACATTTCTAAATACGTGAGAAAATTAGTTTCATCATTTTTATAATACATGGTCAAATTTTTTTCTGCACACACTTAACATTTTCAAAGACTTGTTCAACATTTTTTCAAATGCCTGATTAAATTTTTAAATAGATAATTAAATTATATCATACACTTTTTTGTATACATTTTTCATATATGTGATAAACATTTCTTTATATTCATCTAACATTTTTAATGCTTGTTAAATATTTTTCAAATATTTTAATGTAGGGTGATGTTGATAATATATTGAAATTTAATATCTTGAAGTATAAAAAAATTAAAAGAAGAAAGGAAAAAAAGGAAAAATAAAAACGTGAAAAAAAAACAAACGGAAAACAAGGATGTTGTTCCCTCGCACCTTGGCCGGCCCAACCGGGTGGCTCTATATTCAGCGAGGGGTCCCCTCTGTCTCCTGAGAGGTCCTATGTGACGCGTTCTGCGTCAAACTGCTGCGCCATCGCACAGGCGCACGTCCTTGGCGGGCATTTTGGGCCGCGCGCCGTGAAAAATCAACGAAAAATAAGTGCCATGGTGGGATTCGAACTCGAGATCTACAGCAGGAAAGGTGAATTTCACCATGGCTCCTTTCATGGAAATATAACATTGCGACTATTAAAGAAACAAACTACAGTGGCAAAACTTAAAGAACTCCCAAAAAAGTGTGCATGAGTAGTATAGAACACACGATCTAACGTGAGTGAACCACGTCCTTACCCACCATAATATATAAATTTTGTTGTCTAAATCTGGCAGCTCAGTTCATATAAACTGTAGGGAGCGAAAGATTTAATCTTTTTTTTTTTTGAAATTTCGAACAGAATTTTTCTTGTTCACAAAAGTCAATGTTTTTTGAAAGTTGAACAAATTTTGTAAGACTCGAACATCTTTCGAAATCTCAAAATAAAATTTGAAAAAAGCAACAAAATTGAAAATGAGTACATTTTTTGAAACTACTAATAACTTTTTGAAAATGTGACCATTTTCGGAAAAACAGGAACAAAAATAGGAAACACAAACGTTTTATGAAGTTCACCAAATATTTTTCTAATTTGTGAAAAATATATGAAAACATGAACTTTTTCAATTTTAGAACAAAATTTGAAAACATGAACATTTTTTGAAAAACACGAACATTTTATGAAAATTGCCCAAAACATTTTTGAATGTGCGAACAAAATTTAAACACATAACCATTTTCGAATATGTGAACAATTTTTAAAACTAGGATCTTTTTGGAAAAAACAAATATTTCACAAAATCCCCACCCCCAAAAAATTTGAATCTGCGTTTTTTTTAAACTGAACATTTTCAAACTTGAGAACAATATTTGAAAACAGGAACATTTTCTGTAATTCACGAACATTTTTTAAACTTGCGGACAAAATTTGAAATTTGTGTACAAATTTCAAACGGGAACATTGTCCAATCTCGTGAAATATTTTTGAAAACACAAGCACTGTTTAAAATATTGCGAACATTTTTTACAGCTCCCAAAGAAAATTGAAAATATGTGAACAAATTTTTGAAGAGGGAACATTTTATGAAACTCACGAACAAAAATTTCAAACACGAACATTTTCTGAAAAATGCGAACAAATTTTGAATTAGGAACATTTATTGAAACTCATGAACAAAAATTTGTAAATACGAACATTTTTGTTAATTTGCAAGCAAACTTTGCAAAGTTGTGAAATTGTGAAAAATACATAAATAAAAGAAACATAAACTAGAAAAAGAAACGAAAAAGAAAAAGAAAAAAACAATAGAAAGCCGAAAAGAACCATAGAAAACGATACAGGGAAAAACCCGGTTCAGGGAACCTTCTAGAAGGTTCCCAAAACAGGTTGGACATAAGTGGCCCGGCCCATGTCTGTCGCTCGCTGAGGTGCTATGTGCGATTGCTCGACAGTTCGCCGCAGCTAGCGGCGAATAGTATTTTCCCTGTCTCCTATGTGACGCTCCCGGGAGCTCCTATGCGCCACTCCTTGCGGCAAACAGTCGGCCGCTCGCACAGGAGTGCTCCGACTGGGCCGGCCCATGTATAGCGCAAAAAAATCCACAAATAGAAGTTCAAGTGCAGCGGCTAGGGATCGAACTCACGCCAGAGAGTTGATTACGTGAGATGCTAGCCGCCACACCAACTGGGAGTTCGTGGTAATTTCCTGCGCGCATCACTTTTAATATACAGTGATAGTATAACATACAGATTTGCAGGATCATATTTGCTGTAGCGTACAGATTTTTCAATTGTTGCACACATTTTAGAAAACACGAACAATTTTTTGGAAAATTTCAGATTTCGAAATAGTTTTTGAATTACATGAAAATAATTGGAATTACACGCAGTTTTTAAAATTTCCGAAGATTTTCGAGAAACAAGAACATATTTGTAAACATGTTTTTTTTAAATGACTAACATTTTTTTGAAATATTTCAAACATTTTCTGAAACAGAGAAATTTTTTTAAAGAACAAACATTTTTTGAATCTCGAGAACAAATTTTGAAAAGGACAACAAATTTGGAAGCACAAACATTTTTTTAATCTTGAGAACAAATTTTGAAATGGAGAACAAATTTGGGAGCGTGAACAATTTTTTAAAGCATGAACATTTTTTAATCTTGAGAACTAATTTTAAAACGGAGAACAATTTTGAAAAATCCCGAGCAAATTTGGAAGCGCGAACATATTTTTAAAGCACGAACAATTTTTTAATCTTGAGAACAAATTTTGAAAAACCCCGAAATTTTTTGGAAGCGCGAACATTTTATGAAAACGGGAAAAAAAAATTGAAATCCGGTACATTTCTGCATTTCGAAACTTTCAACTATTTGTGTAACGAGAACAATGTTTGAATCTTGAGAACTTCTTTTGAAACCTTATCATTTTATGGAAACACGAACAAAATTTGAATATTTTTAAATTCTTTTGATAAAAAAAAGAAGAAAAGGAAAGGAAAAAGCAATAAAAAACCAAAGAAAGAAAACAAACAGAAAAATCGAAAAAAGAAAAAAAGAAACAGAAGTAAATATAAATGAAAAGAAGAAGAAAAAAGAAAAAAAGAAAACTATAAAACAAAGGAAAAAGAAAAAGAGAAATAGAAAAAGAAGAAGAAGAACGGAAAAAACAGAATACACAGGAAAAAACTGGGTTCACATTTGGACGTAGAAAGCTCGAACTGGGCCGGCCCATCTCCTGTCCCTGTGCGAATCCCCGACACTTCGCCGCAGCAAGCGGCGAATAGGGTTTGCGGACGCTCCCTGCGTCAAGTAGTCGAGGGATCGCATAAGGGGATCACGCTGGAATAAGAAAAAGGTGCGATGCTACGAATCGAGCGCTAGACCCACTGCTTCGCAGCATAAAATTCGAACCAGTTGAGGTAGCTAGCTTTCTTGATGAACGAACATTGCAAAGACCTTAAGAAAACTCAAACGCTGATCCGAACATTTTTCAAAAATTCGAACACAACTCTTTTTTTCAAAAACAAAACGTGAATGTTTTATCAAACATGAACATTATTAGATTTTTTACAAATTTTGAGAAAACTCAAACATTTTTCAACACACAAACGAATTATGGAGACACGAACATATTTTTTAGAACGGAAATATTATTAAACTACCCAAAAAACTCAACAGGAACAATTTTTCAAATTTCCAAACAAAATTTGGAAACACGAAAAACTTTACCACGCGAATATTTTTTGAAACTCCAGAATAAAATTTGAAAAACTGAACATTTTCTAAAATTTGCTAACAATTTTGGAAACGGAACATTTTTCGAAACTCCGAACAAAACTTCTAAATATGAACATTTTTTGAAATTTTCAAACGAATTTTGGAACGGGAAAATTTTTACAAACTCGCAAACAATTTTTTGTAATTTCAAATCTTTTTTTCGAAAAGCATTAAGAAAATGAACAATTTTTTAAATTTTGTACATTTATTAAAATGAATAATTTTTGAAAATGCCAAACATTTTTTGAAAAACAAGAACAAATTTCGAAAAAACAAAGGTTTTTATAGAAAAAAGAGAGAGTAAATTTCGTAAAAGAACAAAAGTTAAAAATATGAATAATTTTTGTAATCCAGAACATTTTTTTAAATAAGTGATCAATTTTCCAAGTTTTTGAATTTTGTTGAAAAATATGAACAAATTTTGGAAGCACGAACATTTTTAGAAAATTTAGAATTTTTTGTAATTGTGAACTTTTTTTTAATATAGGAACAAAGTTTGTAATTGCGAACAGTTTTTGAAATTCAGAACAAAAATTCAAAAACACGAACATTTTTAGAAAAAAAATGTTTTTTAAAAAAATTTACTTGTTTGGAAAAGATACAAAAAGGAGAAGAGAAAGAAAAAAGAACATTTTTATGATAAGTCAAAACATTTTTTGAAATTTAAGGACATTTTTCTAAAAACACAAAAAAAGAAAAAAAACACGAAAGAAGAGAGAAAAATATAAAAAAGGAAAAAAATAAAGAAAGACAAACGGAAAAATAAAAGAAAAAACCGGTTGAGGAACCTACTAGAAGATTCCCAAAACCGGGAAAAACCGGCTGGAACCTTCCAGCAGATTCCCAAAACCGGGATCGGTGGAACTCTTCTAATGGGCCGGCCCTAGCGGATGGATACTGGATATCCCTGTGCGGAACCCGACAGTTGAAAGCAGCGAGCGTCAGCTAGGGAATTCAGCGTTTAGCGTCATACAGCAGCTCGACGCACAGGGGAGACGCGCTACTGGGCCGGCCCAATCTGATTCCTGTCGCGCGACATAAAAAGGGCATAATAAAAACAAGACTTATGGGATTTGATTCCAGGATCTCATGCAACAGACAACGAGCCCTTCGCCAATCGCCAGTACACCAGACAACAAGAGCTGGCTATAAGAGGTGCAAAATATGATAAGACCACACAGAAAGCGTTGAGATTTGGAAAACATTTCTTAAAATTGCGAGCAGTTTTGAAATGCCGTGATTTCGCTATATTCCTTTTTTTAGAAGTGAAGATTTTTTGATATGCCACTTTAAAAATTAAACACGAACAAATCTTGCAAATCTTTCATGAGCGTCCAAAAGGAAATTCCATCCCTAGCTGACGCTCGCTAACGTCAAAAGGACGAGCTTTCGCGCAGGCGCGAACTGAATGTGCCAGCCCATTCGATGGCGTCATAGCGAAGCGCTACTAAAAATAAAAGAACTCTCCTAAAAAAACTAAAAAAAAAGAACAAAAAACGCTTAACCAAGGATTCAAACTCACAACCTGGCAATGAGTAAGCGTTCTTCACCAATTCAGCTGCTAAGCATTTGTGCTTAGTTGATCGCGCAAATTTCTTTGAACTCCATGCCGTGACTGATCCAGAAAAAAATAGAAAAAAATTCAACCATTGAACATTTTCGTAAATATACGATGTTCAATTTTTAAATAGACAAAAAAAATTATACATGTTGAACAATTTTGAAAGACGCATTGAATAATTTTGTGATATACACTGAATTTTTTGTTAAATATACATTAAATATTTTTTGTAAATATACTATGAAAAATTTTGAACTACACATTGAACATTTTTGTGATATATGTTGAACAATTTTCATATATACGTTGTACATTTTTTTAATATATGCTGAACAATTGTGAATTTTGTATAAAAAGAACTTTAAAAAAAATTGTGGGCAAGTTTTGAAATCATGAAGAAAATTTGGAATTTCGAACATTTCTTAAAACGAAAGAATAAAGATGAAAAACCACAAAAGATAAAAGAAAAGGAAAGGAAAAAAATAAAAGAAATAGAAAACAGAAACAAAAAAAAAGAAAACAAGAAAAACAGAAAACCATGTAAAAGAAAAAAACATGAAAAAAACCGGTCGAGGGAACCCTCTAGAAGGTTCCCCAAACCGTTTGCCTGGCCCTGCTTCAACACCCGAAATGGGCCAGCCTGTTCGCACTCCTGGCTCGTGCGCTTCAGCGGAAGCCAGCAGACGGACGCACGCGAGGGCGCCCGGCATTTTCACGCAATCTCTACTACCCATTACGTCGACCCACCCTTCGTCGATCCCCCTCCCCACGCCTTCGTCGATCCCCCTCCCCACGCGAGCGCTGGTTTTCCCGATTTTTCTCTAAAAAAACACCGAAACAACAAGCGTTGGTTTTCCCGTCCTGGTCTAATCTTTCCCCACTCCCTTGCGACGAATGCCCTAGCTAGCGCTACCCTTGCCCGCCGCCACCGCCTGAGACATCGCCTACCTCCTCCCTCCTCCCCTACCGCCGCATGATCCGATGTCAAGGAGGACGCCCGTCCTGTGATCCAGCTATGGCCGCCCGAAATCTTGCTGGGAATGAATCGATCGGCTTCGTCCCAACCGCCGCCAGAAGAGGCTATTCTACATACGCCGCGGTGAAGATGCCAACGGCACGGTCACCTGGTGGGCGCGCCCCAAGCCGAGGAGTGGTGCGTCAGGCGGATCGTCCCTCGTCTCCGATCTGCAGATGTGGTGGTCTGGTGGATCGGCAAGTTCCTTCTGGTCTTCAAGAGCCTCTCCAACTACGACGTACGACCTCGCCAGCGGATCATCCCTCGCCGCCACCAACCGCACGCTGCTTCCGCTCCAGTCCAGGTGGGCCTCACCTGCCACGCCGACTTCGGCATCTACCCGCTCTGCGCGCAGCGCGCCCAATGCCTACTCCATTGTCGACTTCGCCCGGCCGGCACATGCGCGGCACCTACGGCCTCCCGCGCGGCCTTGCCGTGCCCGCCGCCGCTACCTGGCCGCGGGTCCTGCTCATCGCCCGCGCCAACACGCGACGGTTCATGAACGCCGATGAGATCGTGCGCGCTGCGCAGAAGCTTGGGTTCGAGGTGGTTGTCTGCGAGGGCACGCACGAGCATTCGCGGAGCTGGCCAACATGTGCGACGTCATGCTGGGCGTGCACGGCGCCGAGCTGATCAACATTGTGTTCCTGCCCACGCGAGGATCCAACGCGGTTGTGCGGAATCTCGTCGGGGCGAATCCACCCTGCCCCTCGTCCTAGCCACCGCCGGCAGAGCCTATTTTCCATAGGCCAAGGTGAGCATCCATGTCCGATGGTGCGAATTTTCATGAGCACCTCGTTCCGGCCATGCAATCCTCGTTGATTCGAAAAAATGGGGCGTGTGTTTAGCTAATTCAATTTGCCATTGACCATGCTAATTCTATTTATTCAGTTATACTGGAAACAACATGAACGGCTCCTTTTCCAATCACAATACTTTTGTGTGGAGAGCTCCGGCGTCGGCAGTTTGTGTGGAAGCACGAGCTGATTTGCGACTGGTCGGAGGGCGAGCTTCACATACCTGTGTGGGAATACGACGATAACATGCTATCTTGTCCTCGCAAGAGCAAGTTCACAGTTCATAAACTACTAGATCGGAATCGCGCCTTGGCGCAAGGGTGCCGGTGTCAACGTTTTGATCAAGCAGGTAATGCTGAGTAGTAGTAATTCATGTTAAGCGTATGTTATTAAATTTATTATCACTGAGAGTGCCATGGCGCTCAGATAATTTGATTTCATGCCCATGATAAAACAGAAGTATTTTAGCTTGTTCAAGAGCAACAAGACATGAAGTTCAGTGTAGAAGAGTAGAGCCAGTGGCATTGAGATTATAGGTGCATAGAAAGTCACATGTCATAGGACACATAGTTTTACATGACAAACACAATAGTTAATCCATTGAAACATGACTAATACAGTAGTTAATCCATTGAAATACATACTACTGGGCAAAAGAAAGCATCAATTACATCTTAGATAAGATAGTAACTTAGATAGCTAGCTCCATGTACCATTATATTTGACTCAGTCAGACCCCTATATATAGAGAGAGATTTGAAAGCTGTGGATCACAAATAGAATTGGTGATGGCTACTACACATGGGACATAGATATATTGCAAAATGATTTCGCAGACTGATGTATCCTTCCTTCTGATTGGCCATGTTGACCGTTTCCAAATAAATCTTTGCGTGCAGTGTATGCAAATTCGGTCCTAGCGTGTTCGCTGTCAAATTGTTTAGACAACAAAAAAATGAGTTATCCTTCTTGAGTAATCACCACCCAAGATCCATACACATATTTTAGAATATACCTTGTCTCTATGGAGTGTGGTCATCCGCCGCAGTTTGCATTTCATGGAAACATAGCTGTCAGGGGGTGCTATACATGAGATTTATTAATGGGCTCATGAAGAACCAAATAAAACAATCCGAGGAAGTGTCACACACCAACATTTTGTCGAGCGACTTGGATCCAGCAGCGGTGGAGAGAGAGAGAGAGAGAGAGAGAGAGCACACTTGTCAAAGGCCTTCATTGTCCACTTCTGGGGACGCGACCTGGTCCAAGACAGTATGGTCCTGCTTCCACCGCTGCTCGTGCTACTGAGCGATGGGGAGGCAACAACTGCTTTGAAATGTCGTGGTGGAGGAAGTGGCGAAAGCTCTCCTCTCCATGGCGCTCTTTCATCGACGGCGACACCTCCAGCCGGTCGGAGCAGTGTTTCCCAGAAGTCTCAATGGTGGGTACCTCTCTGCGAATCAGCGAGAACTTATTTATTAATAGCATCTAGTATAACAAAGGTTTTGTACAAAACCCAATGGATATACAATAGAAGCAAAGCGATGTGGGAAGATATGGCCGCCAAATAATTTTAGCTGAACAAAAGAAAAAATCCTCAGCACTCAAATATACTTAAGGTTTTAGTCTCTCTATCAGATTGCACACATGAGCATAGACATTTGGCCCATATATCTAAGTACTAAATCTTATCCATATAAAGTAAGGCGTTTCTTACCACAAAGTCAATCTTGATGCCATTACAACAAATAGCCGTATGTAGCTGCTTTTGCACAAACTAAGTACCAGCACATATATACTCTTACTCTTGATATGAAATAATCATATAGAGAGATAGATGACGTACTTTCTCATTTCAACATGGATTAATCACAGATCATCCCAAAAAGTGTAGCTCAAGAAGATAAAGAATATGTGCATCCAAAAGGAAAATCAAGTAGGTCGCAAAGTACCACATGTACCACCAGTGACACATGCGCATATCAAATAATCACAGGCTAGCAGATAGTAGAGAATAAATTATGCACGTGCAACAACAGCGCCAATCCAAGTTGGTCGCCTGATGGTAAACGTGCTGGTCTGGAAGCAAACCAAGGATGACCTGCTCCCAAGATCCATAGCAAAGCTCATATTCAGAAAGGAAATGGACTACTAATACCTGCATTAATATGCACAAAAGTTTATATATTGTCCGAAAATAGAATTCAATTCATAAACTGGAAACACTTATGAGTGAAACTTAAATAGTCCGTCCAATGATTCTTAACAGCAATCCACTTGTGACATTTAAATCCTAACTAATTAGGGTAATTGTTCTTTTCTGACAAAAAAGGGTAATCATTCTTAATAGCAACACACAACTACAAAACCAAGAAAAAACTTAGTAATTCTAACAGGCATGAATGAATAGCAAAAAGGGAACATGACAGAGAGATACACACATAGAGCGTGAGGCATGAGATCATCACAATAGCACCCCATGTTCAACGAATTGCAGCTCTGGCTTACCGCTCACACTGCATCCACGACTCTGTTGGTTCACTATATGGAGCAGCAAAAAAAGGGGGTCAGAGCTGTGTGCATGGACATCTGTGACATATGAACCTGGGATGAAGTACCTGAGTGCACGCGCAACGCGAGTACAAAGGCTGATGACCCCAGTAGAGCAGCGGCGTGAGCCGCGACCTGCGGTTCTCCAGTCGACGGAGACGGCACCCATCAGCGCTATCGTGCTTGACCCCCACGCACACGCTGTCGCTACAGTTCACCTACGAGAGAGCCCGGGAGGAGGCGCCTCGAATCAAACACATTAAGAAAAGGATCTGCTCATGAACGAAAAGTCACTCTAATGGGCTATTACAACAAAAATAGTCTACATTTAAATTAAAATGGGGCTACCTTATGTTAAATGTCTACTCCTCAGATGGAATTAATAGGAGTATTTGAATAGATGGTGAATTGATTAAGTTAAATGTCTACTCTAGTGGAGCAGTTTTGAGCCACTAACTGAGAATGTTCAGGTTCTAAAAATGTCAGGTTTCTAAAAATGTCCAGGTTTGGACTTGTAGTTGTACTTCACAATTCACGACAACATGGATCTGACCAGCAATAGAAAAATATAACAACAGAAAAATAGGGCACCACAGAGCTCTACAAACTGAAAATTATACAGGTTGTCTCATACAGTAAAATTATGGAGTTGGATAAGACCTTTTTGTGTTACGGTCTTTCAGAAACGACAATACAAGCTAAATCCTGGACAGTAAAATGTTGGGACCGGCACCCTCGCGCCAAGACAGTAACACAAAATATGTATCAACTTTGGATACAAATAAAAATGTTCAGGTTTCACTGCATAGTGGGCTCAGATTCACCTTTCCTCGATCATATAACCTACCCCCGTCATCTCTTATCACCAGATCAATCTGTTTATACAGTAGAGCTGCCCTGGTTATCACTCAACAAGAATGACCATCCAAGGACAACAACAAGCATCACAGGATCAAAAAGGATTCTAGAGACAAGAGGGAGGATCCAACTTGATACCCACAGGTGCCTCGATTGCTCAAAGGCACACTAATTCCAGCCAAGGTAATCATCATCGCCCTAGCACGAACACCACTTGAGCATAAATAAGCAACACCTTTAAATCTCTACTACCTAAAAGAAACGGAGTGTTCCGTCTCCCGTCTTACGTTTTGTCCGACCTCTTCGTCACCCCCGACGTACGCTCCCTTCCCCCTCCTCTTCCGATTTTTTACCCCCACCAATTTTAAAACCGGAAGGTCTTCCTCCCGCAACATAGTTTCCTCCAAATCAAAGGTGGATCATGGGAAAACCCACGCATGCACGATTCTCATGGGATACCTCCGCTAATATCTCTCGATCCCTTCCATCTATACCTCCTAAAATCACTCTCGATCCCTTCCATCTATTCATCCAATCAGTCATGCTTTCCATTGGGCTTCCAATTGTATAAAACCCAACGCACAATCGCTCCATGTGATCTGACCTGAAAAGCTTTGGGATGGCCCCGTGCACAATCGCTCATATGCTCTATTGTTACCTGGCGGCTGTGTTGCGCGGGACCTCGCCGTCCATCATGATCAATGCATCCCGTCCGCTGTGTTGTGCGATCTCACCCCAACCTCCGTCCGCTGCGCCATCCAATATCCTCCGTGCCCATCTGCCATTCCGCCCGTTCGCCGCGATCTTCCTCCATTGACTGATAGAATTGGCACCAGGCGAGCATCAGTCACCGCATGGGAAGCCCGGCAGCTCATGGCGGACTCGAGCACGCTGAGACCTGATCAGTGACGCCCCGAAGGCCGAGCCGTTGCAGTAGAAGAAGGTGCATCGGACTGACGCGGTGGTGTGCATCGCCCACGACAAACACGCCTCTGACCAGATTGAGCCGGGCGACGTCGCCCTGACAACTAGCATGGCCAGCACCACGAGGTACTGGTGCAAGAACATCCACACCACGTACAGGTATATGCTGGAAAAATAATATGACCTGAAGCATGTCATAGCAGCTCCCTGATGCTATTATGTTGGTGCAATCTTCCAGATCTCGTCGGATGAGAAGGCAATTATTTTCACGCCCAGGTGTTAATGGATTTAGCCGATCCACCCTTGATGATTCCTTTAAAGGTAGGTTGCTTTGTCAATTATTATTTTACCCATGAATACCTGATGTATCTGTTAACTGGTTTGCCATATCTCCCTACAATGTGTGAGATAATAGCAAATATTTGTGCAACTTTGTTTTGTCATGATGTATCGACAAATTTCTGTCTTAACCTACAGGTTGCTAAAAATGACAGCAGAAAATAGCACAATTCTACCCAACTGGCGATCGACAGAACCCCGATCATCAATCTTGTGTATATGTGCATGCGTGTTCACCAGGAATCAGCATGCGGATATATGGATTTTGGGCGCCCTCTGCTAATCTATCACCGGTGGGGTCGACAAACCATCCTGATACGTGCACGCCGCGGTTTGTTGGGTCAAAATTGTTTTAGCCAGCAGAGGCGGAGGCAGCACAGTTGGCAGACAAAAGCGGGGAATGTTAAACGAGATGCATGTGTGTCCTTTCCCTCCGCAAGTGAAGGGAGGAAAGCTGCGAGCTTTGAAGGCGCTGCCCTCGTCGACGGCGACAACCACAGCGAACAGCGCGGAAGAGGCCGGGGACATGGCGCGGCGGGGGGAGCAGGACAACCTCGAGGTCCCGCACAACGGTAAGTCCGTCGCTGCCACTGTCGGCTGCATGGCCGGCGTCTGCGACTCTCTTCAGCTGATCAACGTGCTCGCGGCAACCATCGTCTTGTATGGGAGATGAGCATATTATCCTTTTTGGCTCAATAGATTAGTTCTTCAATTTGTACTACCACTGTTCTGGATTGAGATCTGTGCAACTTTTTAGGGGTGTACCAAGGTGTACCAAAGCATTTCCTATTTTAATTTTTAACTTAATGTGATCGCGATTTAGTTTTGCTCATTTATTGAAAAAGGTTTCAGAACTATACAATGAGATGGTGTGTACTATTTCTACCTTCAATAGAGAAGTTAAAGATATAGATTTAGATTTGCATCACGTAATCTAATTGTAGAAAAACTGAATTATTTATGCACAAAAGTGGTTGTTGTGATTATATTTATCCTGGATTTTGTTATAGCCATATATGCAGGGACATTTTGATACGATAATTTACTACTCCCTCTGTCAACAAATATGAGATGTTTTTGGTTAAAAAACAAATATAAGATGTTTTAGATTACTAAAATAATATCGTGACTATTTATTCACAAAAATACTACATATATATATATATATATATATTTATGATATTTTAAAGAAGGGACAATGAACATATATGAAAGTAAATGAATATGGCCGAGAACTAATACTTTTCTGCCGACCCATTGACGCAGCTATGGTAGTGGTCTTGTCCAAAATAGTCCTGTTTTATTGCCATGGGAGCGTTTATTCCCGTTGCAACGCACGTGCAGATACCTAGTACAAATAAAAATGGTTCAGGGTTAATTGCATAGCCGCAACGGACACCATCGCCGGCGCCGTTGTTCTTCCGCCCTCCTCCGTGGCCACTGTCGCCGTCACCGTGGTTGGTGTGAGCCACCTGTGTGGGAGGGAGGGAGGAAGGCAGTTGTAGGAGCGAGTGAGAGAGGAGGCGGCTAGGTTTTCATTGCAGGAAGCCGCGGTCATTTTATACCCCCCCCTAAGCGAAATGACCCAGATGCCCTGGTGGGGGCACGGTATTTACATTTTGTTGCAACTGGAATTTTATCCAACGGCCCAGGTCGATCGGGGTCAAAATTGGATGGCTCACGGCGATCGGGCTCGAGATCGGATGGTCGGTATCACGAGGGGCTTTCGATCGAACGGCCCAGAGTCGCTGAGCTATGAGGATTTAGGGTTCATTGCATAGTGGGCTCAGATTCACCTTTCCTCGATCATATAACCTACCCCCATCATCTCTTATCACCAGATCAATCCGTTTATACAGTGGAGCTGCCCTGGTTATCACTCAACAAGAATGACCATCCAAGGACAACAACAAGTATCACATGATCAAAAAGGATTCTAGAGACAAGAGGGAGGGTCCAACCTAATACGCACAGGTGCCACGATTGCTCAAAGGCACACTTATTTCAGCCACGATTAATCATCATCGCCCTAGCATGAACACCACTGATTAATCTAGCAAATCCAGGAGCATAGCTATAGGACCAGGGCATCCACATGTAAACCAGAGCATCACATGAACTCCCTATGATAGCAACTAAACATGAACAGTAGCCTAGAAACCCTAAAATGGCATGGATCCACAACTATAGAGCTCAAGTAGGAACTGATGCATGAGTAGGGCATAGAGCATCAACCAGACGAGCGCCACATTAATATAGCCATGGCCATGCCCCATATAGTAGCCAAAACAGAGGAGCAGGAGGAAGATGGACCTCACCGAGAGAGGTTGTAGCCGAGGCAGTACCCAGTGCGCGCCGGGGTTGCGCCTGAACGCCATCCAACCGGCGAGGAACCGCGGCGGAGTTGCGCCTTGCACCGTCCCGCCGACGAGCACAAATGCATCAAACAACCTGTGTAAGAAAGGCATCGTTCTTTATCAGAAACAATTATTTAGGAATTACTCTTTAGCACAAAATATACACACATCCAGCAGCACCATGAATTCAGTTGTAGAAAGATACAACAGGCAAGACAACCATCCAAGAAATGAAATATCCAGCACCGCCACTCATTTATCCAACAAAAGCATAGGATAATACAATCTAAATAGTAATGACAGAAAGCTTTAATCCATTCGCATCATATGGTATTAGCAAAATAAGCAAGATCAAACCTTAAACAACAGAAGATATTAAATCATTCAGGGTACTAATCAAGCCTTGTGACTGGCAACTGGTAAAACAAAAGCATACATTAAAGGCAGGTATGAAAGACGTGCTAATCTCACGCGAGAGCACTCATGACAAATCACTAAGTAAAATGCGACGTGTTGACCCAACCAAAGACATATGTGCAACTGAATCATGGTATTTACAACCCGCTGGCACTCATGCCTATTGTTATTGATCCATGCATGGCATAGCTGCACTGTCACTGACCACTCCAACACCGTGCAGACAACCCTCCTAGCGGTATGGGCACCCGCAAGCACCGTCACATGCGCCATTGTCAAACACTATCATACTCATATCCATATCACGGAGTCGTGCCACCTCTGTTTCCATCATTGCCAGGCAGGACGCCGACCAAAGAAATCTAGGTTACCTATCTGAATAGTAGCTACGGCCTTAAGCTTGGCACAATTGAAGAAGAAACAGGGAGGAGCGAGCTGTGGTGAGCTATATTAAGATTCATTTACATGCAATGCTATTGGAGGAACAACTAACCGATCATGATTTTGATCTATCGTGACAATTCAATGGCCACCTCTTTCTTATTTTGTTCTCTCGTCCATGTTCAGTTAGTATAGGTCACTGATTACTATAGGTGCATCACCCAAAAAAAAGTCATCATCTTGGTTCCGCCAGCAAGCTTTGCCTTGCTTGATGATATATACATGCTAGTGATGATGATCTGCTTTGTCAGCCGTCCATGCATTAGCTAGCACTGCCTTTGGCAACACCACCTTAAGTTCATAGTTGATTGTGAAATAGCATGGACATTAATAAATATTCTCATGAGTTAATTTTAGTAAGAATATACATAATAATGGAGATTCTACCTCGGTAATTAAGCAATAAGTATCTCAGCAGTAGAGAAGTTTCAACCAATGTGATGGAAGAAAATAAAGCAAAGCACTCACTACATGAAAAACACATACAACTCTTTACCTTCAGAAATTGCCTCATTGGTTGTATCCTTAAAGTAGTGGAAAATAATAAATCTTTGGTGCAATCAAATGACCAAATAGAAAGGCCAACACAAAAGAACATTGTATTTGAAAGAAATATGATCCGTGTCGTATCAGCAATCTGCCCTTCAATTATTCACATACATCATTTAAGCCCTTCTTCTCAGAATATGGAACTCTGTATCCAGCCAAAGGAGATACAAATGCATCAATTCGATGTTCGTCACACAAATGCCAGCTTGAACAGAACGTGAGAATCTGCTGAGTTCTTGAGGGACTTGGAAGGACTGGCAGGAGAAATGGTTCTGAAAAATAAAATCCAGAGTGAATGCATCATCAAAGGAGAAGCAACGTGCACATGTACACATAATATACCGCATAAAGATCAGGAAAGCAAAAGCATGTCCGAGCTTGATGTGGGAAACATGCATGTACAAAAGATTTATATCACAACAAAAGTTAGTTACTTAGCCTTATCGATCTCCGCGCACACACACAGACACAAAGACCAATTACCTAACCAGCAGGCATAGCAAGTTCTCAGTCAACGGATTTCCCAAACAAAAAAAATATGAGAACCAACATATAAAAATGGTTGAAAACCATCAGAAACAGAGAGTTCTGGCAACTGAATTCTCACAAGAATAATACTACATGACACTGCAACAAAATTATTCAAATCGAATATTATAAAGTTTTTGGCATAACCAGGAGGTAAATGCCAAGCTATTGGTATGCTTACATATCTAAGCATGGTATAACCAAAGGAACATAAAAACAAAATAACTAAATTTTTTGAAGATGAAGAGTGATATAGAAGAGCACCATTTTCCAATAGAAGGGAGGAGTCGAGCAATGGCATCACATCAAAAACCAAAGTAGAAAGGATTGCTGAGAATGGATCTTACACTGCATCATTGGAATATATATCCAGAACTTTAAATTTCTTCATATACTGGTTCAGAGTTGTAAGTCCAAATGATGGTGCTGCACCATAAAGGAAAATCAAACCAAACCTGCAAATGGACCTGAAAGTGATCATAATTAGTACCAAACCTGGACTCGTCAGTCAAAATCCTTTGAGTGAGGTGTATCTCTTTGGCATGAGAATCTTGTGCCTCTTTGCCATTCTTTCTTGTCTTCTAATCATATATGGTTTATAATAACAGGTTATGAGGACATCAAAAACAATCTGCATGCTTATTTATACATGAAGAGGATTCATAGGTAAAATATATCATTTCATGCTCTCTTTTTTGGACAAGAGCACACGTTCAGATTCAATTCTTACTCAAAATATCATATATATTTATCAAGTGTGAGTAAATAATATATAATTAACGGACGGTCAAAGAAAGCATCTCCTCAGTATATCCTGCTAAAGCGGAAAGGGTGAAACGCTAAGATGCAAGGAACATACTCATCTTCACTTTAAATCATAGAAGATCTAGCAATATATAAGCAATGCGCAGTAGCACACTCACAAAACAGCAAACATATATTTATACAAAACATAAAGATGCATGTTTTTGAAAAAGAGATGAAGGTTATACCTGTAATGTGATCCTGGTGAACCTCAAAGATAAAGGGTCACTAACCAATTATCCTTGCAAGCTTATGATCTGCAATCTCTTCTAAAGCTGCATAACATGACCGTGTGAGCCATGTAAAAGCAAAAGAGCAGATATAGATCAAGTTGATACTTGATACTTTTATATCCAACATACAAACAAACATCCCTCCTCCATGGAACCTAGCTAGACCACTAATTCCAAAGAAGCCAACACCAAAAATCCCCGTCTTTGGAATCTACCTAGACCACTGATCCAAAAAATCAAAAGAAGAATGATACAAAAGCCCTCTTCCTTGCAACCTACCTAGACCACTGATTACAAACAAGCCAGCTAATTGAATTCTCTTTAGTTGTACACTGTTTGATAGCCTAAGTAAGTTTGTTAGCACTATGCTGCTAAAGTAAGTTCTTCGCCAACATATAAAAATTGAAAATGACTAAGAAAAGAATATATGAATATTCTGAATTGGTGTATTGCTAAAGAAAGTTCTATCGCATAAATAAAAAGGCCCAGGGCGAAAAAACAGTCATGCTGCAAGTGTAGATTGATTCACACTATTGCTGCATACTTAGTCCACACTATTGGGAACACTCACAGGCGATGATATAAGAAAAAAAAGGTACAAACACTACTACATAATTTCACAGGGCAAGACCTATACAGAAAAGTACATATATGTACATCCTTTCTACAACTTGCGATCTTGTCTTATAAACCTCAATCAAATGAAACCTGACAAATAGAAAACAAGGAGAGGGATATATCTCACCCAGCAAAACAATTGATTCACCACACCAAAATAATTACTCCCTCCGTAAACTAATATAAGAGCGTTTAGAATACTAAAGTAGTGATCTAAACGCTCTTATATTAGTTTACAGAGGGAGTACTTTTCATCTCCATGACAAAGCAGAATTGCCTGAAAAGCTATGTTTATATTTTACACAAGCAACATTGATAAAAGTGGAAGCTCCAGTTCACCTACAATAGACAGATACCCTAACATGGACTAAAAATATATAATACCAAAAGGCTTACCAATCCTTCAATTTTTGAGAAGACTGAGAATATACAGAAAGAAACAAAATTTGCGTGGGTGCTATAACTAAAATTATCCAAACTGGTCACCAAAGAGATGGTCAAAGCTCCATATTAAGAAAATCAAGAAAATGCTTGATCTTCAATATGAAAATCAAGAAAATGCTTGATCCTAAAATGCACATTCTAGAAGAACATCTATATGAAGTATGCACCAAATTTTCACCACTGCAGCTTCCAGAGAGTTCTGTATCGAAATTAGATAGTATCTGCAGAAGTGCAAATACCGTCTTGGTTGCTGCACGTTCATATGGTCTAGTTGGGCTTGTTAGGGTCAGCATCAAGGTATTTCATATGTCTATCTGAACCCAACATGTATGTAAATGCCACAAGGACTGTTAATTGTGAATTCTTGCTTACCAAACTATCATGATGTCATATTATCACAGCTACAAGGGCTGTTAATTGTGAATTCTTGCTTACCTATGGCTCCTTAACATTGTTTGGTAGTCCATTATGCATCGAGAAACCATATTGAGAGGGAGTCAAGGGCCAAATCATTGAGGGAGTTAACTGTTTTTCCTTAATTGTACTATTAGGAGCACTGTGTAAAACTGGACCACTTCTTGGTGGCTCGCGGTTTAAGCATACAACTCGAATTAGGTCATGGCAAAAACAGTAGCTTTGTCAACAATCAGAATATCCTAGAAATTTGTTTAGTTATTTGGCCAACAAACCCAAAAAATCATGTACCTTAAATTCCCTTTTCTCTTGCCTGGCCTAAGGTCACCGACCATCACGCGCATCGACCCATTTTCTGCAAGCCTCACGAGGATAACAATGTATGGAGTATGCTTGTGCACAACAGGATCTTTGTCGCATATGTCGATCGACCTTGCAAATCTGAGAGTCAATAGCAAGTCAGCAACGAATATTTCCCTAAGAACGAAATAATTATCATGCAACTTGTCCTCTAGCTGCTGATTAGCATAAATCATGAGAATAAGAGCACCAACATAGTCCTCTTCCTAATTTTTTCGTCTGCTAAATCAACATAGAAGAGAAATAGGAGCTTACCCATCTTCTTCTTCCCAACAACTCTGGAGCACTGCATCTCTGCCCCTTAGGATCCAACCCCCCTGCAAATGACAAAATCAACATATCAAATCATGAGCAGACGAACTGGTAAATCCATGCGAGAAGGAGAGGGGGGATGGGGAAAGTGGTGAGGGCACTCAGTGGTGGCTTCACATGGCGGATTGGAAGCTGCTCACCTCAGGTCGTCTTCTTCCCGGAGGTGCAGTAACTCGAGGACCATGGTCCGCCACTCCTTCAGCCGACGGCGACGCCACCAGGTAGATCCGCTGCTCCTCCTGGTGATGAACACGTGATAGAGGAGGAGGAGTGGGGGAGGGGAGGTGCGCTCCTGCCAATGGGTGGTGGTGGAGGCGGCCAGAGTTGACCTCTCGACGGCGGCTGGCCGGAGTTGCGGGAGAGGGGGTCGTGGGCGGCGGGGCGGGAGGAGCAGCGGATCCGACGCACGGATCCGGCGACCGATGCATGGCGCCCATCTCCCCGACGCGGTTGACCCGCAGCACCCACGCCTCGGGTAGGTGCCAGCGATGGCGTGGCGGCGATGGACGGGGAGGATGGTTGGCGGCGTTCCTCCTTCCCTGCCATGGGAGCCAGGGCCAGGGCGGGGCATTAGGGTTTGGCGGCGCCAGATCGGAGGAGTGGAAGGAGGAGAGGGAGGCGCGGGCGGGGAGGAGGCCGGGTGGCGGCGGGGAAGGAGGAGAGGGAGGCGCTGGTGGGGAGGAGGAGGAGGCGCGTGCGGGAGAGGAGCCGGGCGGAGGGGTGGAAGGAGGAGGCCGGGCGGTGGCGGGGAAGGAGGAGAGGAGGCGCGTGGGATGGGAGGGGAGAGGAGGCGCGCGCGGGGGGGGGGGGGGGGGCGGCTAGGGTTGTCTCCACGGGAGCCGGCCCTTTTATACCCCCTACGATTGAAATGACCAAAGTACCCCGGTGGGGGCATGGTATTTACATTTTTCTGCCATTACTATTCATTCCAGCAGTGCCAGCTCGAGATCCGACGGCCCAGGTTGATCCAGATGCTGATCCGACGTCCAGAAATGCATCAAGCAAACCGATCCAACGGCTGAAAGTCACTGAGCTCCGAGGAGGCTTGTACATCCATCCTTCTCTTATTTCTGGATATTCTGATGTGTGTGCATCACAATCGGCGGGAATCCTCATAATTAGTGCTACACTTATGTCAGTAAACTGTTATATGCATATTTTATTACTACTATTATTATTTAGCAAGTTGTTGTTCTTTCCATATGTTGTTTGCTGAACTTTTCATGTCCGCCTTGAGCATGCAAAAATGCTTTTCAATGCCTCTTAGTCACAAATCACATCACACACCTTATCTCTATTTTTTTGGTAATTTAAAATAACTTATTCTAATGTTATTTGGTCGTTCTCAAATTTTCAGCAAAGAGGGAAGTTGGTGCTCTAGATCGAAGTCAGAATATTGCTAAACTAATTCTTTTCGTAAGCTATATAGAGAAAAATATGAAGTTGATGAGTTGTGTGAAGATGAAATGAAGCCCAGGGAATATACTGTGTTGAGAGTACATGTAGCCCCTACGTAGACTTTCCAGAAAAGTTGCTCTTCATTTTTTTGTTAGAGAAACTATCACAGTGGGCATAACTACAGAAGCTGCGATGCAATGTTTTGTACAGTTTAACCCTGACTATTCTTTTCATGCAGATATGCGGTGAACTAAATTATGTATCTTCTTTGCCCTTAAACTGGACATTTACCGTGGTTCCATCTTTTGACTCAGATATGCACAAGGAGTTCAATAATGTTGTCTTTTTTATCATATATTGTGCACCGACAATGCATAAGAAAGTATATATGAAGGACGACTATTTTATTAGTACTTTGATGCCATTTGATTGTAACACTAAAGTAGGTTTTGTTGGTTTTCGAGTGAAAAGATAGTTCATGGTGGAACAAGGTGCATCGTATTAATTAGGATATGAGAAAGTTGCATTTCGGTGATGATATTTTTTTTCTCCATAGCAATGCATGTGCATTTAGCTGTCAGGACCCCGACTCAATGCCACATCGATCTAGCATGTAACACCTCATATCACTTTGCGGCCTCATGCACGGTATCCCCACGGGTGTCGCCTTACCTATGCCCGGGACCGTTTGCGCCTTTTGGCACACATATATGACAGTGTCGCTAGCATCCATATGATAAGGAGCCCGGGCTGACATGGCTAGCCGTAAACCCAAAGTGGCACATACTTACAGGGACAGGCATCCATGACCCAGCATCGAACATGTCGGTCATCAGCGAGTGAATCCAGGCTGTAGCACTGGGCTAACAGGACTCCGGTGAATCAGGCTGTAGCGGGCTAACATGACTCCGGTATTCATCGCTTGACATTTCCCCGAAGGGACAGACACAGGAACGAAGAAGGACACATGCCGGCCAGCCTAAGTGTTCCGAAGCAGTAGCAAGCTACCATGGTTCAGTGGAAGCACTAGGAGACATTTCCCGGTAAGAGAGGCTACTAAGGATAAACAACTAGATAGTCAGATCCCACACATACCAAGCATTTCAATAACATACACACAATATGCTCGATATGTGCAAATACAACATGGCATCACAACATGACTCTACAACTCAAGTATTTTATTCAATAGGCTCAAGGAGCGAGATATTACAAACATGGGTCTCATGACCCAACATTCAGAGCAAACAAGTCAAGCACAAGAGGAAGCTTAACATGTCTGAGTACAGACATCTACAAATGAAAAAGGCTAAGAAGCCTGACTAACTACTAGATCCTGCCGAAGGCTCAAGATCGTAGCTGAGGTAATAAGCTAAACGTCGAAGTCCACGTGGTACTACTAGCGAGACTAAAGTCTCTCTGCAAAAACATAAATTAAGCAACGTGAGTACAAATGTACCCAGCAAGACTTACATCAGATCTAACTACGTATGCATCATTATCAACAAGGGGATGGTGGGGTTTAACTGCAGCAAGCCGGCTTTGACTCGGTGGCTATCCTAAACTACGACTGCAAGTAACTCTTTTGAGGTGGCGCACACGAGTCCACATATTCACCATATCAATACACCACTATGGATCCGCTCCCGTCTCCCTACGAGAACTCCATCCATAGCACTCACGCTTATCTTGCGTATTTTAGAGTATCCACTTTCACTTGTCTATGAACTGTACAGGCAACCCAGAAGTCCTTTACCGTAGACACGGCTATTCGAATAGATCATATTAACCCTGCAGGGGTGTACTTCTTCACACACGCTCTCACCACTTACCGCCGTTTACACGACATGTACTCGGCAACCTTCAAGCGGAAGCCCATCGAGGGTGTCGGCCACGACCTGACTAACCACACAAGTCTCTTGTCCAAGTTTATCGCCTATTCGGGTTCCATCCGCAAGGAGATCCGGCCGGGGTGTCGCTCACGGCCCCAAACGATGTATGCAGGGTTCCCAAGCCCACCTCATGTTGGAAATATGCCCTAGAGGCAATAATAAAAGCATTAATATTATATTTCCTTGTTCATGATAATTGTCTTTTATTCATGCTATAATTGTATTATTCGGAAATCATAATACACGTGTGAATACATAGACCATAACATGTCCCTAGTGAGCCTCTAGTTGACTAGCTCGTTGGTCAACAGATAGTCATGGTTTCCTGACTATGGACATTAGATGTCATTGACAACGGGATCACATCATTAGGAGAATGATGTGATGGACAAGACCCAATCCTAAGCATAGCACAAGATTGTGTAGTTCGTTTTGCTAGAGCTTTTTCAATGTCAAGTATCTCTTCCTTAGACCATGAGATCGTGTAACTCCCGGATACCGTAGGAGTGCTTTGGGTGTACCAAATGTCACAACGTAACTGGGTGACTATAAAGGTGCACTACAGGTATCTCCGAAAGTGTCTGTTGGGTTAACACGGATCAAGACTGGGATTTGTCACTCCGTATGATGGAGAGGTATCTCTGGGCCCACTCGGTAATGCATCATCATAATGAGCTCAAAATGACCAAGTGTTTGGTCACGGGATCATGCATTACAGTACGAGTAAAGTGACTTGCCGGTAACGAGACTGAACGAGGTATTGGGATACCGACGATCAAGTCTCGGGCATGTAACGTACCGAATGACAAAGGGAATTGTATACGGGGTTGTTCGAATCCTCGACATCGTGGTTCATCCGATGAGATCATCGAGGAGCATGTGGGATCCAACATGGGTATCCAGATCCCGCTGTTGGTTATTGCCCGAGAGCCGTCTCGGTCATGTCTACGTGTCTCCCGAACCCGTAGGGTCTACACACTTAAGGTTCGGTGACGCTAGGGTTGTATGAATATGAGTATGCAGTATACCGAATGTTGTTCGGAGTCCCGGATGAGATCCCGGACGTCACGAGGAGTTTCGGAATGGTCCGGAGGTAAAGAATTATATATAGGAAGTGGTATTTCGGCCATCGGGAAAGTTTTGGGGTCACCCGGTATTGTACCGGGACCACCGGAAGGGTCCCGGGGGTCCACCGGGTGGGGCCACCCATCCCGGAGGGCCCCATGGGCTGAAGTGGGAGGGGAGCCAACCCATAGTGGGCTGGTGCGCCCCCCTAGGCCCACCCCCTGCGCCTAGGGTTGAAACCCTAGGGTGGGGGGGGGGGCGCACCACATGCCTTGGGGGGCACTCCTCCCCCCTTGGCCGCCGCCCCCTTGGGAGATTGAATCTCCCAGGGCCAGCGCCCCCCCTTGGGGGCCTATATAAAGGGAGGGGGAGAGGGGCAGCCGCACCCTGAAGTCCTGGCGCCCCCTCCCCCTGCTACACGTCTTCCTCCTCCGTCGCGTGCTTAGCGAAGCCCTGCCGGAGTGCTGCTGTTCCACCACCACCACGCCGTTGTGCTGCTGCTGGAGCCATCATCATCAACCTCTCCTTCCCCCTTGCTGGATCAAGAAGGAGGAGACGTCATCCGCTCCGTACGTGTGTTGAATGCGGAGGTGCTGTTCGTTCGGCACTGGGTCATCGGTGATCTGAATCACGGCGAGTACGACTCCCTCAACCCCGTTCCATTGAACGCTTCCGCTCGCGATCTACAAGTGGTATGTAGATGCAATCTCTCTCCCATGACTCTTTGCTTAGATGAACTCATAGATGGATCTTGGTGAAACCGTAGGAAAATTTTTAATTTTCTGCAATGTTCCCCAACAGTGGCATCATGAGCTAGGTCTATGCGTAGTTCTCTATTGCACGAGTAGAACACAATATTGTTGTGGGCGTAGATATTGTCAACTTGCTTGCCGCTACTAGTCTTATCTTGCTTCAGCGGTATTGTGGGATGAAGCGGCCCGGACCAACCTTACACGTACGCTTACGTGAGACCGGTTCCACCGACTAACATGCACTAGTTGCATAAGGTGGCTGGCGGGTGTCTGTCTCTCCCACTTTAGTTGGAGCGGATTCGATGAAAAGGGTCCTTATGAAGGGTAAATAGAAGTTGACAAAATCATGTTGTGGTTATTCGTAGGTAAGAAAATGTTCTTGCTAGAACCCAATTGCAGCCACGTAAAAGATGCAACAACAATTAGAGGACGTCTAACTTGTTTTTGCAGCAATTGTCATGTGATGTGATATGGCCAGAAGTTGTGATGAATGATGAATGATATATTGTGATGTATGAGATCATGTTCTTGTAATAGGAATCACGACTTGCATGTCGATGAGTATGAAAACCGGCAGGAGCCATAGGAGTTGTCTTTATTTTTGTATGACCTGCGTGTCATTGAAGAACGCCATGTAAACTACTTTACTTTATTACTAAACGCGTTAGTCATAGAAGTAGAAGTAGTCGTTGGCGTGACAACTTCATGAAGACACGATGATGGAGATCATGATGATGGAGATCATGGTGTCATGCCGGTGACAAGATGATCATGGAGCCCCGAAGATGAAGATCAAAGGAGCTATATGATATTGGCCATATCATGTCACTACTTTATATAATTGCATGTGATGTTTATTATGTTTTATGCATCTTGTTTACTTAGAACGACGGTAGTAAATAAGATGATCCCTTGCAAAAATTTCAAGAAGTGTTCTCCCCTAACTGTGCACCGTTGCTAAAGTTCGTCGTTTCGAAGCACCACGTGATGATCGGGTGTGATAGATCCTTACGTTCACATACAATGGGTGTAAGACAGTTTTACACATGCAAAACACTTAGGGTTAACTTGACGAGCCTAGCATGTACAGACATGGCCTCGGAACACGGAGACCGAAAGGTCGAACACGAGTCGTATGGAAGATACGATCAACATGAGAATGTTCACCGACGATGACTAGTCCGTCTCACGTGATGATCGGACACGGCCTAGTCAACTCGGATCGTGTAACACTTAGATGACTAAGGGGATGTCAAATCTGAGTGGGAGTTCATTAAATAATTTGATTGGATGAACTTAATTATCATGAACTTAGTCTAAAATCTTTGCAAAATATGTCTTGTAGATCAAATGGCCAACACTCATGTCAACATGAACTTCAACGCGTTCCTAGAGAAAACCAAGCTGAAAGATGATGGCAGCAACTACACGGACTGGGTCCGGAACCTTAGGATCATCCTCATAGCTGCCAAGAAAGCATATGTCCTTGAAGCACCGTTAGGTGACCCACCTGTTCTCCCAGCACTGCAAGACGATTTGAACGTTTGGCAGACACGTGCTGATGATTACTCCCTCGTTCAGTGCGGCATGCTTTACAGCTTAGAACCGGGGCTCCAAAAGCGTTTTGAGCAACACAGAGCATATGAGATGTTCGAGGAGCTGAAACTAGTTTTCCAAGCTCATGCCCGGGTCGAGAGATATGAAGTCTCCGACAAGTTCTATAGTTGTAAGATGGAGGAAAACAGTTCTGTCAGTGAGCATATACTCAAAATGTCTGGGTTGCACAGCCGCCTGTCCTAGCTGGACATTAACCTCCCGGATGAGGCGGTCATTGACAGAATCCTTCAGTCGCTCCCACCAAGCTACAAGAGCTTTGTGATGAACTATAATATGCAGGGGATGGTGAAGACCATTCCTGAAGTATTTTCAATGCTGAAGTCGGCAGAGGTTGAAATCAAGAAAGAACATCAAGTGTTGATGGTCAATAAGACCACTAAGTTCAAGAAGGGCAAGGGTAAGAAGAACTTCAAGAAGGACGGCAAAGATGTTGCCGCGCCCGGTAAGCCAGTTGCCGGGAAGAAGTCAAAGAATGGACCCAAGCCTGAGACTGAGTGCTTTTATTGCAAGGGGAAGGGTCACTGGAAGCGGAACTGCCCCAAATACTTAGCGGATAAGAAGGCCGGCAACACCAAAGGTATATTTGATATACATGTAATTGATGTGTACCTTACCAGTACTCGTAGTAACTCCTGGGTATTTGATACCGGTGCCGTTGCTCATATTTGTAACTCACAGCAGGAGTTGCGGAATAAGCGGAGACTGGCGAAGGACGAGGTGACGATGCGCATCGAGAATGGTTCCAGAGTCGATGTGATCGCCGCCGGCACGCTACCTCTACATTTACCTACGGGATTAGTTTTGAATCTCAATAATTGTTATTTGGTGCCAAGTTTGAGCATGAACATTGTATCTGGATCTCGTTTAATACGAGATGGCTACTCATTTAAATCCGAGAATAATGGTTGTTCTATTTATATGAGAGATATGTTTTATGGTCATGCCCCGATGGTCAATGGTTTATTCTTAATGAATCTCGAACGTAGTGTTACACATATTCATAGCGTGAATACCAAAAGATGTAAAGTTGATAACGATAGTCCCACATACTTGTGGCACTGCCGCCTTGGTCACATTGGTGTCAAGCGCATGAAGAAGCTCCATGCTGATGGACTTTTAGAGTCTCTCAATTATGAATCATTTGACACATGCGAACCATGCCTCATGGGCAAAATGACCAAGACTCCGTTCTCCTGAACAATGGAGCGAGCAACCAACTTGTTGGAAATCATACATACCGATGTGTGCGGTCCAATGAGTGTTGAGGCTCGCGGAGGATATCGTTATGTTCTCACTCTCACAGATGACTTGAGTAGATATGGGTATGTCTACTTGATGAAACACAAGTCTGAGACCTTTGATAAGTTCAAGGAATTTCAGAATGAAGTAGAGAATCAACGTGACCGAAAGATAAGATTCTTACGATCTGATCGTGGAGGAGAATATTTAAGTCACGAATTTGGTACACACTTAAGAAAATGTGGAATCATTTCACAACTCACGCCGCCTGGAACACCTCAGCGAAACGGTGTGTCCGAACATCGTAATCGCACTCTATTGGATATGGTGCGATCTATGATGTCTCTTACTGATTTACCACTATCATTTTGGGGATACGCTCTAGAGACAGCTACATTCACTTTAAATAGGGCATCGTCTAAATCCGTTGAGACGACACCGTATGAATTATGGTTTGGGAAGAAACCTAAGCTGTCGTTTCTAAAAGTTTGGGGATGCGATGCTTATGTCAAGAAACTTCAACCTGAAAAGCTCGAACCCAAGTCGAAAAAATGCGTCTTCATAGGATACCCTAAGGAAACCATTGGGTATACCTTCTACTTAAGATCCAAGGGCAAGATCTTTGTTGCCAAGAACGGATCCTTTCTGGAAAAAGAGTTTCTCTCGAAATAAGTAAGTGGGAGGAAAGTAGAACTCAATGAAGTACTACCTCTTGAACAGGATGGTAGTGCAGCTCAGGAAAATGTTCCTGTGATGCCTACACCAACTGAAGAGGAAAATAATGATCAAGGTACTTCGGATCAAGTTGCTACTAAACTTTGTAGGTCCACAAGGACACGTTCCGCACCAGAGTGGTACGGCAACCCTGTCCTGGAAATCATGTTGTTAGACAACGATGAACCTTCGAACTATGAAGAAGCGATGGCGGGCCCAGATTCCAACAAATGGCTAGAAGCCATGAAATCCGAGATAGAATCCATGTATGAAAACAAAGTATGGACTTTGACTGATGATCAGCGAGCGATAGAAAACAAATGGATCTTTAAGAAGAAGATGGACGCGGATGGAAATGTCACCATCTATAAAGCTCGACTTGTCACTAAGGGTTATCGGCAAGTTCAAGGGATTGACTACGATGAGACTTTCTCTCCTGTAGCGAAGCTTAAGTCCGTCCGAATCATGTTAGCAATTGCCGCATACTATGATTATGAGATATGGCAGATGGACGTCAAAACGACATTCCTTAACGGGCATCTTAAGGAAGAACTGTATATGATGCAGCCGGAGGGTTTTGTCGATCCTAAGAATGCTAACAAAGTATGCAAGCTCCAGCGATCCATTTATGGGCTGGTGCAAGCATCTCGGAGTTGGAACATTCGCTTTGGTGAAATGATCAAAGCGTTTGGGTTTATGCAGACTTATGGAGAAGCCTGCGTTTACAAGAAAGTGAGTGGGAGCTCTGTAGCATTTCTCATATTATATGTAGATGACATACTTTTGATGGGAAATGATATAGAATTCTTGGACAACATTAAGGCCTACTTGAATAAGTGTTTTTCAATGAAGGACCTTGGAGAAGCTGCTTATATATTAGGCATCAAGATCTATAGAGATAGATCGAGACACCTCATAGGTCTTTCACAAAGCACATACCTTGATAAGATTTTGAAGAAGTTCAAAATGGATCAGTCCAAGAAGGGGTTCTTGCCTGTATTGCAAGGTGTGAGATTGAGCTCGGCTCAATGCCCGACCACGGCAAAAGATAAAGAAGAGATGAGCGTCATCCCCTATGCCTCAGCCATATGATCTATTATGTATACAATGCTGTGTACCAGACCTGATGTAAACCTTGCCGTAAGTTTGGTAGGCAGGTACCAAAGTAATCCCGGCAAGGAACACTGGACAGCGGTCAAGAATATCCTAAAGTACCTGAAAAGGACGAAGGACATGTTTCTCGTTTATGGAGGTGACGAAGAGCTCGTCGTAAAGGGTTACGTCGACGCTAGCTTCGATACAAATCTGGATGACTCTAAGTCACAAACCGGATACGTGTATATGTTGAATGGTGGAGCAGTAAGCTGGTGCAGCTGCAAGCAGAGCGTCGTGGCGGGATCTACATGTGAAGCGGAGTACATGGCAGCCTCGGAGGCAGCGCATGAAGCAATTTGGGTGAAGGAGTTCATCACCGACCTAGGAGTCATACCCAATGCGTCGGGGCCGATCAAACTCTTCTGTGACAACACTGGAGCTATTGCCCTTGCCAAGGAGCCTAGGTTTCACAAGAAGACCAGGCACATCAAGCGTCGTTTCAACTCCATCCGTGAAAATGTTCAAGATGGAGACATAGATATTTGCGAAGTACATACGGATCTATATGTCGCAGATCCGTTGACTAAACCTCTCTCGCGAGCAAAACATGATCAACACCAGAACTCTATGGGTGTTCGATTCATCACAATGTAACTAGATTATTGACTCTAGTGCAAGTGGGAGACTGTTGGAAATATGCCCTAGAGGCAATAATAAAAGCATTATTATTATATTTCCTTGTTCATGATAATTTTCTTTTATTCATGCTATAATTGTATTATCCGGAAATCATAATACACGTGTGAATACATAGACCATAACATGTCCCTAGTGAGCCTCTAGTTGACTAGCTCATTGGTCAACAGATAGTCATGGTTTCCTGACTATGGACATTAGATGTCATTGACAACGGGATCACATCATTAGGAGAATGATGTGATGGACAAGACCCAATCCTAAGCATAGCACAAGGTCGTGTAGTTCGTTTTGCTAGAGCTTTTTCAATGTCAAGTATCTCTTCCTTAGACCATGAGATTGTGTAACTCCCGGATACTGTAGGAGTGCTTTGGGTGTACCAAACGTCACAACGTAACTGGGTGACTATAAAGGTGCACTACAGGTATCTCCGAAAGTGTCTGTTGGGTTGACACGGATCGAGACTGGGATTTGTCACTCCGTATGACGGAGAGGTATATCTGGGCCCACTCGGTAATGCATCATCATAATGAGCTCAAAGTGACCAAGTGTTTGGTCACGGGATCATGCATTACAGTACGAGTAAAGTGACTTGCCGGTAACGAGACTGAATGAGGTATTGGGATACCGACGATCGAGTCTCGGGCAGTAACGTACCGAATGACAAAGGGAATTGTATACAGGGTTGTTCGAATCCTCGACATCGTGGTTCATCCGATGAGATCATCGAGGAGCATGTGGGAGCCAACATGGGTATCCAGATCCCGCTGTTGGTTATTGCCCGAGAGCCGTCTTGGTCATGTCTACGTGTCTCCCGAACCCGTAGGGTCTACACACTTAAGGTTCGGTGACGCTAGGGTTGTATGAATATGAGTATGCAGTATACCGAATGTTGTTCGGAGTCCCGGATGAGATCCTGGACGTCACGAGGAGTTTCGGAATGGTCCGGAGGTAAAGAATTATATATAGGAAGTGGTATTTCGGCCATCGGGAAAGTTTTGGGGTCACCCGGTATTGTACCGGGACCACCGGAAGGGTCCCGGGGGTCCACCGGGTGGGGCCACCCATCCCGGAGGGCCCCATGGGCTGAAGTGGGAGGGGAGCCAGCCCATAGTGGGCTGGTGCGCCCGCCTAGGCCCACCCCTGCGCCTAGGGTTGAAACCCTAGGGTGGGGGGTGGCGCACCACATGCCTTGGGGGGCACTCCTCCCCCCTTGGCCGCCGCCCCCTTGGGAGATTGAATCTCCCAGGGCTGGCGCCCCCCCTTGGGGGCCTATATAAAGGGAGGGGGGAGAGGGGCAGACGCACCCTGAAGTCCTGGCGCCCCCTCACCCTGCTACACCTCTTCCTCCCCCGTCGCGTGCTTGGCGAAGCCATGCCGGAGTGCTGCTGTTCCACCACCACCACGCTGTTGTGCTGCTGCTGGAGCCAATATCATCAACCTCTCCTTCCCCCTTGCTGGATCAAGAAGGAGGAGACGTCATCCGCTCCGTACGTGTGTTGAATGCGGAGGTGCTGTCCGTTCGGCACTAGGTCATCGGTGATCTGAATCACGGCGAGTACGACTCCCTCAACCCCGTTCCATTGAACGCTTCCGCTCGCAATCTACAAGTGGTATGTAGATGCAATCTCTCTCCCATGACTCGTTGCTTAGATGAACTCATAGATGGATCTTGGTGAAACCGTAGGAAAAATTTTAATTTTCTGCGACGTTCCCCAACACCTCGACGGGTGGATCTATGCTTGGTACACTGTTCCACGGTGCCTAGTCTGTCCCAAGCCCACCTGTACCGGGTACCACTTGGTAGACTACTAACACAACCTACAAACACCAGAAACTAGTTGCAACTCCTGGACAGAGATCGAGTTGATTAATAAGTCGAGAGGGGCACTTAAGCATTCCAATGCATGGTAGTAACTGGTCATGGATCACAAACACAAAACTCAGTTCCTGAGGACGGCTGCAATGAGACAACCCACCATGTACTCCTACATAGCCTCTCACCGCTACCTTTACCAAATCGTGTTCACACACTTAGCTCTCAACAGTAGGACATGTTCACACACCTCTAATTCATCCCCGATGAATCAGACCTGACTCAACTCTAAGCAGTAGCAGGCATGACAAACAAGCATGAATGAGTAGGCACAATAGGGCTCAAACAACTCCTACTCATGCTAGTGGGTTTCATCTATTTACTGTGGCAATGATAGGTCATGCAAAGGATAAAGGGGTTCAGCTACCGCAGCAAGTAACAGATGAATCGTTGTTGTCCTAATGCAGTAAAAGAGAGCACGAGCGAGAGAGTGGGATTTTATCGGAATGAACAAGGGGTTTTTGCTTGCCTGGCACTTCTGAAGATAATAATAGTTCTTCATCGGTGTCATCGAACTCATTGTCGGTACGTCGTCTACTGAGAGGGGACAAACACCGGCAACAGAGAAGGAACACAATCAATGCAATGCAACAATATGATGCATGAGTGTGACATGGCAATATGCTGTGGTTAGAGCTAATGCAACTAGCAACCAGATTAAATGAAGTTGGTTTGAATCCAAGATTCAAATTCAACTCCATATGTGGATATTTAAATGCCATTAATATGATTTGTGCTAAACAACAACTATAAGTTGTTCTAACATGCATGAAAAAGGTACAGATGGATAGATTGGATTTTTCTGATCATTTTTCATATATAATTTATTTCATTTGGAGTTACGGTTGAATTTCTATGATTTTTAGAAGTTTATACTATTTTCTGGAATTTCCTGGATTTATTTTAAATCCAGAAAATTGTTAATTGCGTCAGCATGACGTCGGGGTGACGTCAGCAGAGTCAACAGGGCTGGTCCAGGTCAAACTGACCAGTAGGGTCCACTGGTCAGTGACACAGTGCTCTCTGGGTCACAGACATGTGGGGCCGGTCAACAGCCATGTCAGCGCGGTCAAAGCTGACGGGTGGGGCCTAGGTGGTTAGTTAAACTTAACAAAAAATAAACAAAGATTAATTAAGGGCATGGGGCCCATACGTCAGTGAGAGAGGGCTTAATTAGCACGGTCATTAGCCCCTAATGATGGCGCCACGTCAGCACGTCGGAGACCAGCCGACGGCGACCACAGAACACGGCGGGGGCACGCCGGACTTGCGCTAGAGACGTCGGTTTAGCGCGCTGAGGGCACCGGGGCATAGCCCTTGCTCTTGCGCATCCAGAGAGCCAAGTAGGAGGGGCTGGGGTCGAACGAGCTCGCCGGAGTCGAGCTCGTGGCGGCGGCCGGCGTTCGGGAGCGATCGAGTACGGTGCTAGAGGGCATGGGAGGGGGAGCTACTGGTGGCTGCAGGTTCCTGGAGGCGTGCCGAGCACGCTGGTGTGCTCGAATACGGGCTGCAGTGCCCATGGCCTCGTCTGCACCATCGCCGGCGGCGAGGAGCTCACGGCTTCGGTGGAAACGGCGGTTGTAGGATGAATTAGGCGACGGGGTATGGGGGAAACGGTGCAGAGGCTCACCGCGGTTCTTCTGGTGCTGCTGGAGAGGCAGGGGAGACACGGGGTCCGGCGGAACATCGGCGGGGATCTCCGGCACCCGAGGACAGAGACGGCGGCGCTGGCGGCGTCCAGGGGCTTCCGGCGCCGTGCGGCTTGCTGAGGAGGAAGAGGGGAACCAGGCCGAGCTCGTAGGCCGATCGGGGAAGCGAGGTGGATACGGTGGACACGGCGACGGCGAACGGTGGCGACGAGCGCGCTCGGGTGTTCGCGGGAGGGAGAAACAGAGGAGGGGGAGGAGGTCCAGCGAGAGAGGGGAGAGGTGCAGAGGGTCCGGGGGTGTCGTGGCGTTCACAGCCGCATCGAGGAAGCGGCGGGAAGCAGGAGGTGGCCGCGTTCGGTTGCGCGCTCGCCACGCACCTGCTTCTCCTTCTGGCAGAAGGTTGAAGAAGCAGGCAGCGCTGGCTGGGCTGTGCCAGCCAACTGGGCCGCCAGATGGCCTGGCCAGGTGGGCTGCACAGCAGGTAGGTCCAGGTAACTTCTCTCCCTCTCTTTTATTTGTTTTAGTTTTCTATTTTTTCTGTAGCTTTGTGGCTTTATTAAAAATACTAAATCAATCCCAAAAATCATGCAACTACTCATGACCACTGTTGGAAATATATCCTACAGTAAACATTTCAGTTTGGGATTATTTGAGCATTTAAAATATTTTATAATATTTAAATGCCCAAATGCAAATACTATATGATTTAATTCAAAAATCCAGAATGGCCTAGAAAATGTGCACCATTTTTGGAAGAGGTTCTAGACCAATCCAAAAATAATGAACTTTTCTGAAGAGCATTTTGGGTTCATTGAGAATGTTTTTATTTGAACCTAGTTGATTTGATCTGGTGCTAGGGTTTGAGCAATCCTCATTTCAAGTTCATTTGAAAAATTAAACATGATGCACACATGAAGGGCTAGCCTACTGCAGACCAGGACCAGGGATGTGACATTAGCTATATATATTGCACATGTTTTATACTGTAACAATAGGATGGTAAAGAGCTCTTGGTTGATTTATTATTGGAAGCATGACCAAAATATATCACCCATGAATACATTACTGCGTTGTCCCATTGCAACGCACGAGCAATTACCTAGTAAACGTAAAAACAAGCACACCGAACAAATAAATTCAGCCTGTTGAACCTGTGAGGGCTATGTCTCGGTCAGTGTGAATCGTAACCTTGCCTTGCCTCACCTCTCTGCTGCTCCATAACAAGACGGCCTAATACTGTAGTTTTCCTAGAACGGTTTTATACTAGTTTCATGTGGTTTTCCCACTTCTTTGTCTCTATGGTATTTTTTAATCTGTTTTCTTGTTTTCCCCATTTTTCTAGTTTATTTTTATCACTTTTCATAAACATGCGAACCTTTATCAAATAATGGCGAACAATGGTTTACATAGGATGAACATTTTTCTTTATTTTGTACATTGTAAAATTATGGTTTTTAATGGCACGAACATAATTTAAACAACTTGCATGGTTTCGAAAATGTCATGAGCATATTTTTGAAATGCTTGAACAATTTTGGAATGTGACAAACATTATTGCACGAAATCTTTATTTTACATTGTACAAACATTTCTTAAAATATAAAAAATATTTATTAATATGGTACAAACAATTTTGGAAATACACAAACTATTTTTTACACTGCATGAACATTTTTTATATATGCAATGACCTCTTTTCAAATTTGAAGTGATTGAATTTCTGGAATATATATTTACAAAATTTTGAGAAGAAATAAAATGAACGAAGCACAAAAGAGTGAATCTAACTAACATCATTGCTACTGGGCAGGCCCGGTTTATGACTGAGCCTATGCAAGTGCTCTAATCCTATATCCCGCCTAGGAATTTCCTATATGACCTGGGTTGGCTCGAACTATCTATTCTTTGCACAACGACGAGCGAGAGAGCGATCAAGTGGACCGGCGCATTTCGGCGGTAAGAAAATGATTTCTTGTTCCAGTTTTGGTGACATTCTAAAAGGATTGATGCTGGGTTTTGTCGGTTTGCGAACCTTCTCAAAAGTTCCGAGCCGTTTTTATGTTTCTGTTGCTTATTTTACAGGTAATTAATATATTTTTAATTTTTCTCTGTTCCTTTTCCTTTGTTTAATATTTTATATATTTTTCAAAATGTCCCCATTTAAACAAAATGTTTGCAACTTAACATTTCTTTTGTTTTCTAATATATTGAATTTCAATTTTTGTTCCAAAAAATAAAAAATGTTTAAAAACAAAAAATCATAAATTCATTAAATGATCAGGATTTCAAAAAAAAATCCACTTTAAGATTAATGTTCAAAATTTCAGATTTCGTGCATATTTAACCAAAAATATTACCATTGTTTACAACTTATTCACAAACTAAAAAAACATTAATTAAATAAATACGTTAGAATTGTTGAAAATTTTAAAAAGTCTTGGGAAATCGGGAAAATTTTCGTGTTAAAAAAAGGTTAAAATTTGTAAATATGATCACTTTTTCCCAAAACAAAATCACATTTAAAAAATGTTCATGGTTTCCGAAAATATGAATATTTATGAAACATATTTGTGTTTTATAAATATTAACAATTTTGAAAAATATTGACACTTTAAAAAAATCCATTTTTAATTCTCTGACAACCGATGGAAGAAAACGGGCACACTACAATGGGAAACGTTCCCAGACGATGCACCGGCCGAAGCTTCGGCCGGTCGCACGCCTCATCACGCGCCCAGCGCGAGCATAGTGGGCCGCGCCTCCTTTTTTTGTGGGCCCATGTAACCATCCTTCCTCCTCCCCCGATCCAATCTCCCCTTTTTCACCTCAATGCCATGAGCTCTCCCTCCGTTCGTCGCTGCCAAGCTGCGTGCCTCCACCGCCGCGTCCCAGCGCTCCGTCCCCACCCCCCACCCCACCCCGCTCCTCCGCCGACAACGATGCACGTTTTTGCTGCAACTGGTCTTGAGGAAGCTAGCACCGACGCTCGATTTTGTTGCAACCAGGACGACGACGAGCATCGCCGGCGGCGATGGCGCCTGACTTTTGCTACAACCAGATGTTTTCAAGTGTAAAATGTTGCAACCGGCGAAAACAAAAGCTGGAACGGGCATTCATGTTTGCTGGAAGCGTTTTTCAATTTTGCTTCAACCGCCTACCGGAGCTCTTGACACCCTCGCCGACGACGCCGTAAAATGTTACAACCGACCAAACAAAAGCTGAAACGGGTGTTCAATTTTGCTGGAAGCGTTTGTCGATTTTGCTTCAACCAACCCTCGCAGCTCTGATTTTGTTGCAACCAGCAACCTGCAAAGCTTCCACCGGTGAGTTTTTTTGCTTCAATGGCGACAGATGGAAGTGGCGACAAGAGATACGGCGCCGATGCGAGCGGCATGCACCTGGCGGCGAGGGTCGGCGAGGGCGCCTGGTGTTGCAACCATGGGGGCGGCGAGGTGCAACGGCTGTTGGCCGGTGCTACATAGGCGTGATGTCGAAGCGGCGACCCGCCATGGCGAGGAGCTGCAAGGAACACGACGGACGGCGATGAGGGATGCGAACGGCGGCGACGAGGCGGCGGCGGTACCGGCGGCGACCAGAGGAGAGGGCGGCGCCCGGCGTTGAGGCCGATGCGTTGAGGTCGGGCTGCGTGCTCGTTCATGGCGGTGCCATGGGGTTGGTTTCTCAGAGAAGAAGGTACATGGGGGAGAAGGAAGGAGATCGCACGGTTACAGATTGACGCATCGTACGCTGCTGGTGCGATAATTTGGGCCGGTGCGCCGGCGCGTATCACTCCCCCACTACAATACACCCAGGCGGTAATTGTTTTTGGAGGCTAACCCCAGGGGCTGCTATTGATTTTGTAGGCAAAACATGGTCACTTTATTTCAAAAGTAGGGTACAATCGTTGGGACCGCTCTAATCCTATATCCAGCCTAGGAATTTCCTATATGACTGGCATTGGCTTGTACTATCGATGCATTGCACAAAGACGAGCGAGAGAGTGACCAAGTGGACCGGCGCATTTCAGCGGTATGCCGATGATTTCCTTTTCCTGTTTTGGGGACCTTCTAGAAGGATTGGTGTCGGTTTGCGAACCTTCTCGAGAGTCTCCGAGCCGTTTTTATGTTTTGTGTTTTACTTTTTTTTACTATTTTTTTATTTTCATTTCCTCTATTCCTTTTCCTTACTTTAATATTTCATATATCTTTTAAAATGTCCCCATTTAATCTAAATGTTTGCAATTTAATATTTTTTGTTTTCAATATCTTCAATTTCAAATTTTGTTCCAGAAAAATTTCAAAAAAAGGTTCTAAAACACAAAAAAATATAAATTCATTAAATATTCAGGATTTAAAAAAGACCACTTTAGAATAAGGTTCAAAATTTCAGATTTTGTGCATATTGAACCAAAAATATTCCCATTGTTTACAATTTATTCACAAACTCAAACAAATCATTAATTAAAACGAATACATTAAAATTCTTGAAAATTACAAAAAGTCTTGGGAATTTGGAAAAATGTTCATGTTAAAAAAGGTTAAAATTATAAAATATGTTCACTTTTTCCAAAAAATCGCTTCTTTAGAAAATATTCATGATTTCCGAAAATAAAAAAATTTATGAAACATATTTGTGTTTCATAAATATTAACAATTTTGAAAAATATTCACCATTTTTAAGTATCTTTTTTCCAGTTTAGTTCTCCGACAACGGATGGAAGAGAATGGGCGCACTACAGTACACCCAAGCACTACTTGTTTTTGGAGGCTAACCCCAGGCGCTGTTATTGATTGTTTTTAGGCAAAACTGTCAGTGTTCTGGGAACCAGGGTACCCATACTTGCCTGCCTGCGACCCATGGCGCAGCTCCCCCGACGGCCCGGTACGGGCCCAAGCATGCCCTTGTTGCGTTTGCTTGTTCTTTTGGAGAGGACCCGGTGGGCCGTGCGGCGAAAAGGAGGTAAACGGGATCTCTCCTCCGACCTAGGAAGCGCCCCCCAGGGCTTCAAGGTTGAAGAGCCAGGAGGTTGACAAAGGGCAGGCCTCCGCCGGCTCGGTCCCGAAAGATTTTCAAGGCCTCAAGAAGCCAAGGGGCCACAAGCAGGCCCATGCCAGGGCCTCGACCGCGCCGTTAAACGACCCACTTTCACCAAAACCAATATTTTCAAAACATGTTATGCTAACCATGGAACGCAGGTGAACTACACCTCCGCGGCATGACGGTGAAACGACAGTCGGACTAAGCGTGTTGAGGCACGCCAGGCGCGTGGAGGCGGCCCATGTCGGGATAGGGACCCAGGGTCCCCAGGGACTTTAGGAGCCTGCGAGCTCAGGGAGCCTCATGAGGGCCCGGGGTCCCCCAAGCCATAACCGCTCGATGCCGAGGGCCCCGAGATCAGAGGGCTCAAGAGGAGTTCAGAGCTTGCGTCCCTAGCCGATTGGGTGACCTGCGTGGAGGCGCGTCACGCCGCCCGCTAGACGTCGCCAGGTCGAAGACCCCTCCCCAGGGCCGCTAGTGCCTTAGGCTTGCCGGCGCGCAACCCGAAGACAGGGGTGGGTTCCTTACCGAGGAGGCAGGCGACCGCCCTGCGCCTCTCCAAATCTCTACCCGTGACACTCACGTAATAATGAGTGGGGTTGTACACGCCCAGAGTCTCCTGAGTGTCGCCCCTGGGCCTCACAGGGGCTCCCACCCATGCCCAAGTAGAAGCCCCATGCTCCGCTCTAGCGGACGACACGGTCTTACAGCGACTATGCCCAAGCCTAGTGGAAGTCCCATGCTTCGCGCTGGCGGATGACACGGTCAATCAGCGACTATGCCCACGACAAGTGGAGGACCCATGCTCCGCACTGGTGGGAAGACTAGCCTAGGTGCTGGACGCGGTTGTTCATTGCTTTCTCTTGTAACCAAATTTGCTATTTCCCGAAATGAAATTTGAAGTTTTTGCGTCTTTATTCGGAAAAGGGGGAATTTTCTTTCTTCTTACGTTGCTTCTTCTCTTGATTTCCGTCTTGAAGAAGGATGGCGGCCACCCGTGGCTCCCACCATCACGCCCCGCGAGTGGGTGTTGGGCACGGTGTGAACGCCTAGGCCAACCCAGCGGCACCGAAGACGCCCTGAGGGCCCAGACCACAACAGTCGTGGGCCCACCCGCGTGCACACCTTGCCAAGACCTTGGCGTCCGAGTCCTCGCGTGGTGCTCTCGAGCAAGCCTGCAGGTGCACGCAGTCCGAGGTCTCCGGCAGGCTCAACCTCCTGACCTTGGCCGGGCATCGCGACCCGGTGTGACAACAACGATCACCCCTGCTCAGGGGCTGTGATGTGCGAAAAACAAAGGGAAGGCGGCATAAGGGAGTACAACGATGTTCAATATATCATAAAGCAGTTCTCTCAAAAGTTCTTTCATACCCCCGCAGGGTAACATTCAACATTTTAACAGAGAACAGAGGAAAGACAACCTAAGGAGACGCGCCGCCACTATCGCCGCTACTGGCGTCGTCATCATCAGCCTCGTGATCGCCGATCATAGGCGGGCCCTCGTTGCCGCCAGGGGCAAGCTCCGCTATCAAGTCATCCACGTGATCCTCCACCCAGTCTGCCAGGGCACCTTGGATCACGTTGGGCACGGGAACTATCGCGTCTTCGAAGTCGAAGTCAGGATCGGAACGGAGAAGGTGGTTGAAGACGCACGAGAGCACACACGCAAGAAGGCTGCGACTCTTCTCCTCGACGAGCTGGCATGCCTGCTCAGCCCTACTTTCAAGGCGCTCCAGGACCCTGGTGAAGAAGCTGAGGTAGCGGCATCGTCAGCAACAAGCGGGCTGGATACGTTCTCATCGCAGATGCTGCCCAGGGCCCGGTTGGCCCTGTGCTCGAGGGCTTGGAACATCCCGGAGCACGTGTGTTGCATCCCCCGGGCTCGCCCCGCATTGTCCGAAGCCTTCTCCACGAGGGAAGTAAAATACTCCACCTGCTTATAGAGAAAGATAGCTCAGTCTCGGCAACGACTCGAGCATCCACCACGGCCTTCTCGTGCCGCTCTGCCGTGACCAGCTTCTTCTTAAGGCCATCGGGCTCGCCCTTCAGCTTGCTGTGCCACGCACAAAAGCGAGCCTCCTGAAGCTCTAGCTTTTGGTGATAGTCCTCGGCAAGGGCCCTACGGACCTCCACCACACTCTCTTCAGCCTCTCCCTGGATCGTCGCCTCCCGGGTGGCGAGGGCGTCTTCGGCGACGGCCACTTGGTGCTACATCACCTCCAGCCGCTCGCGCTCTAGACTCTGCTCCAGCGCCTCAAGCATCAGCGCGTCTTTGAGTGTGTGGAGCCTCGTTTCGCTCGTAGATGGCATGTCCGCCGAGGCAGTGAGCGGGGCTTTGCTCGCCTGGACTTTCTTGTGGATCCACACCTGTGGTTAGCGAGGCTAAAGAACACAATAAAATAGTGTCGTTCGAGGGCGACTTTCGAAGCTTGAAGCTCTGCCTCGTGTCTCTCGGCAGCCTCGCGTCTCTCGGCGGCCTCGCGCCGGCAATCCATGGCTCGGGCCTCCTCAAGGGCACGATCACGGGCCTCCCTTGCTGCGGCAAGGGACTCGTCGGCATCCGCACGAGCATGCTCGCGCTGAAGGTGACCAAAGTTAACGGCGACCTCAAGCTGGCACCATTGGCACACCAGGAGTAGGCGCTCCGCCTCAAGGCACATGTTGACATCGCCAAGCTCCACCCCAAGGCGGCCTAGCATGCTCGCCGCCTCCTGAAGAAGGCCATGCCGGACGACGTTGCACCCGCATGCGAGTTCCAATGCCTGGCCAGGGCTTTCCTCCGCACCCCAGTCAGTAGACGAGTCACGCGAAGACTCTCCCATCTCTGGTAAGGGCCCGGGGGCTGGGGCTCCCTCACCCGGCCCTCCGGTCCGAGGCAACACTAAGGGAGTCCTGGATCTGAGGGTCCTCATGTGTCTAGCCTAGGAGTATGGGCCGGGTGGATGGGCCGTTCAAGATCAAGTTGAAGATTATTCTCCGTGTCCGGATGGGACTTCTCCATACGTAAGCGGCAAGATTAGAGTCCGGGTGTTTCCTTCCCTTATGAACTGACCTTGTACAAACCCTAGGCCCCTCCGATGTGTATATAAACTGGAGGGGTTAGTCTGTAGAGGCTACCCTTTATTATCATCATTAGAGTACTCATAGGCTGGACATCTAGGGTTTAGCCATTACGATCTCGAGGTAGATCAACTCTTGTAATCTTCATACTCTTCGAATATAATCAAGCATGAGTAGGGTTTTACATCCTTTAAGAGGGCCCGAACCTGGGTAAACACTATGTCCCCTGGTCTCCTATTACCATTGATCCTTAGACACATAGCTTGCCCCCCCTACCCGAGATCTGCCGATTTTGACACCGACATTGGTGCTTTCATTGAGAGCTCTGCCGTGCTGTCTATAGAAGCGATCTATGGCTCGCCTAGTCATCAACAACAATATCACTTCTGGAGGGTGCCTGGCTTCTGGGCAGACCCTCCAGTTTGGCGGTTTCACCTTAGGAGCTTGCGCGGCTGTCGAGCCCGGAACACCCCCCGCACTCACCGGACACCGTCTTCGCATCGGCCCCAAGTACTCCAAAAAGTTGGATCCGGCGGATGTCTTGTCTTTAAACGAACTGCTGGACCGCATCGCCGCCTTGGGGGTCTCAACGAACTATGATCGGATCAGGCTCAAGCCTGACCAGAGGGAAATTAACCACCCACCGATCACCCACCTTGTAGCGGTCGTTGAGGAGCCGGCCAAAGACACTTCCCTCCCTACATTGAAGACTAAGTATGTTCGGGTCTCCGAAACCCCTGAGTTGGATACTCCCCCTTCGGACGGACCTCACGTCTTCCGAACTCTGGCTCAAGCACATGGTTACAGGAGCCCTCGGGCCTCCCCGGACCCGAACCAGTCGCCTCCGAGACCTTTCAAGCTCCGAATACGTAGGTGGGGCTGGATCTAAAATTTAAACCACCCACCGACCACAATCTATATTCTCCAAGCAACTCAGGTCCTCCAGATATATATGACCTGACGTATGTGCGGCAGCAGCCTCAGGAAACGGTCCACCACTTTTTTATACGGCAGATTCCTGCTTGTTAAAAACAGGATCCAAGACTACCCGGAAGATGACATAGTTTTGGTCTTTCATCGCAACTGCACTGACGAGGGAATATTGAATGCCCTCGACCGTCGCCACATACAGAGCTTTACGGAACAGTCACAAGTGGTGCAAAACTACTACGCAATGGAAAGCACATGGAGGGCCCAGAAAAATCAACTGGAGCCCACTGCCTTTAAATAGTGTGCGGCCCGGACTAAACGGCTACATCCTGGCGGGTCACCCGACCACCAGTCTATGGGCTGGAAAAATAATCCCTTCACGGGACACATGTCCGTTCTTGATGATCTCCTGGACAAGCCCTGCCCGATAAACACCACTCCGCGCACAGTCTCAACCCATAGCCTCCGAGCATGCTGGGTACTCTAACAAGTAGCAAAAAGTGGAGACGACATCCTCACCACCACTCCAGAGAAATACTCTCCGGAGAGGGACAACTTTAGCATCCTCACTGTCTTCAAGACATTTTCTTCGAACAATCAGCGCAAACGGGTGCCACGACCTCGCCGAAGTCCACCAAGTTACCGCACTAAACCCATGGTACGGCACGACAATAACCTTTACGGCTGAAGACGAACCAAGGGCTTGGTCAGTCCGAGCACCTACTGCCCTAGTACTAAGCCCCATTGTGGATCGTTTTCGGCTTACTAAAGTGCTCATGGACGGCGGCAGTGGGCTTAACCTCATCTATGAGGACACACTCGATAAAATGCAGATGGACAGATCACGCATTGAGCAAAGCAATACCACCTTTCGAGGCATTATCCCTAGTCGAGAAGCATGATGCTCTGGGAGAATTAAACTGGATATGCTATTCGGCACGCCCGAAAACTATAGATCCGAAGAGTTGCTCTTTCTTGTGGTCCCCTTTAATAGTGGGTATCACGCCATCCTCAACCGGGACGCTTTCTCATGCTTCCAAACTATACCCCATTACGGGTATATGAAACTCAAAATGCCCGGACCTAATGGAATCATCACAATTTCGAGCGACCCGGACAAAGCCCTTCGTGCCAAAAACAAAACGGCATCCTTGGCCCTCGAGGCATTATCTGAAGCCCTAGAGGCGGAGGAATTAACAACCCTATGGTCCATGGTGGATAGGGACGATGTGATTCTCGATAAGAGATCCAAATCCACCTCTTTCAAGCCAGCCGAGGAAATAGTCAAATTTCAAGTGCACCCGACGGACCCTAACAAAACAACATCTATGGGAGCGCAGCTGGATCCGGCAGTGGACGCCGCCCTACGCACATTCCTGCGAGAGAATTGGGATATCTTTGCCTGGCACCCTTCAGACATGCCCGACATCCCACGAAGACTAGCCGGACACAATCTCAATATAATCAAGGGATTCAAGCCCGTGAAGCAGACACTATGGCGATTCTCCAAATCCAAGCGTCAAGCCATGGGAGAAGAGTTGGCCAAGTTGCTAGAGGCTGGGTTTATTAGGGAAATTAAACAACCGGATTGGTTAGGCAACTTGGTTATGGTACCAAAGAAGGACAAATCCTGGCGACTGTGCGTCGATTTCAAGGACCTCAACAAGGCTTGCCGTAAAGACCCCTTCCCATTGCCAAGCATCGACCAAATTATTGAGGCAATGGCAGGTCACAATTCTTTGTGTTTCCTCGATGCCTATTCCAGATACCACCAGATTAAGATGAAGGAATCGGACCGGGCCACCACCGTGTTCATCACCCCTTACGGTCCCTTCTGCTTCAATACTATGCCTTCGGGCTCAAAAACAATGGGGCTACCTACCAGCATATGATTCAAACTTTATTGGAGCAACAAATCGGCAAAACAGTCGAAGCATACGTGGACGACGTGGTCATCAAGACAAAGCACGTCAAAACACTGGTGGACGATCTTCACCTCACCTTCGACAACCTCCGAACATACGACATATGGCTTACTTCGGAAAAAAGTGTCTTTGGAGTTCCAGCCGGAAAATTGCTAGGGTTCATTGTTTTCCGTAGAGGAATTGAAGCAAACCCATCCAAGATCCGAGCTTTTTCACAATTGGCCATACCAACAGACCTAAAGCAAGTCCAGAAACTAGGTGGGTGCGTCACGGCCTTAAGCCGCTTTATCTCCAAATTGGGAGAAAAAGCGCTACCACACTACAAGCTATTGCGACGCACTAACAACTTCAAATGGACGGACGCCGCAAGAGCCGGACTGGAAGAAATTAAAACCCTTCTTGCAAGCAACCCAATCCTAGCTCCACTGGGTGTTGGAAAGCCCATATTATTATATATTTTGGCAACTAACCAAGTAGTTAGTGCCGTGCTCGTCGTCGAACGACGGGAAGAGGGACATAAATTCCCCACCCAAAAACCAGTCTATTATGTATCGGAGGTCCTTACACCTTGCAAATCCCGATACCCCCATGTAACGCCCCGGATTCGATGCGCCAGGTGTCCGCCAGTTATTCACCGTCGTTGCCATGTCATTTGCTTGCGTGTTGCATTTTATCATGTCATCATGTGCATCTCATTTTGCATACATGTTTGTCTCATGCATCCAAGCCTTTTCCCCATTGTCCGTTTTGTGATCCGGCACTCCTATGTCCTCCGGCGTCCCCCTTTCTGTCTCCTGTTATGTGTGGTGTGTTTACCATGTTGTGTGCTTCTTCTTGATAGTTCTCGTTTCGTTGCGATCGTGAGCATTCGTCCGTCTACGCTTGGTTCGTCTTCGTGGCTTCATCTTCTTCATGGACTCGTTCTTCTTCCTTGCGGGATTTCAAGCAAGATGACCGTCACCTTGGATCTCACTACTATCATTGCTATGCTAGTTTCTTCGTTCTATCGCTATGCTGTGCTACCTATCACTTGTTCTTCAAGCCTCCCAAATTGCCATTCCAGCCTCTAACCTTTTCACCTTCCTAGCAAACCATTGCTTGGCTATGTTACCACTTTTGCTCAGCCCCTCTTATAGCGTTATTAGTTGAAGGTGAAGTTGAAAATTGCTCCTTGACGGACAGGATTATGTTGGGATATCACAATATCTCTTATTTAATTAATGCATCTATATACTTTGTAAAGGGTGGAAGACTCGGCCTTATGCCTGGTGTTTTGTTCCACTCTTGCAGCCCTAGTTTCCGTCATACCGGTGTTATATTCCCGGATTTTGCGTTCCTTACGCGGTTGGGTGATTTATGGGACCCCCTTGACAGTTCGCTTTGAATAAAACTCCTCCAGCAAGGCCCAACCTTGGTTTTACCATTTGCCTCACCTAGCCCCTTTTCCCTTGGGTTTCCGGAGCCCGAGGGTCATCTTTATTTCAGCCCCCCCGGGCCAATGCTTGTCTAAGTGTTGGTCCAAACCGAGCGATGTTCGGTGCCCCTGGGCAACCAGGGTCTATGCCAACCCGTCGTCTTGCCTATCCAGTGTGCCCTGAGAACGAGATATGTGCAGCTCCTATTGGGAATTGTCGGCACATCCGGGCGGCTTTGCTGGTCTTGTTTTACCATTGTCGAAATGTCTTGTAACCGGGATTTTGAGTCTGATCGGGTCTTCCTTCGAGAAGGAATATCCTTTGTTGACCGCGAGAGCTTATCATGGGCTAAGTTGGGACACCCCTGCAGGGTTTAAACTTTCGAAAGCCATGCCCGCGGTTATGGGCAGATGGGAATTTGTTAATGTCCGGTTGTAGATAACTTGACACCAGATCCGAATTTAAATGCATCAACCGCGTGTGTAGCCATGATGGTCTCTTTTCGGCGGAGTCCGGAAAGTGAACACAGTTTTGGGTTATGTTTGACGTAAGTAGGGGTTCAGGATCACTTTTTAATCATTGCTACCTTCACGACCGTTCCGTTTGTTCTCTTCTCGCTCTTATTTGCGTATGTTAGCCACCATATCATGCTTAGGCGCTGCTGCAACCTCACCACTTTACCCCTTCCCTTCCCTTTAAGCTTTGCTTGTCTTGATACCCATGGTAATGGGATTGCTGGGTCCTTGTGGCTCACAGATTACTACAACAACAGTTGTAGGTATAGGTTATGCGATGATCATGACGCGAGAGCGATGTTTGCTTGTGTTGGAGTTCTTCTTCTGCTTCTTCTTCGATCAGGGGATAGGTTCCAGGTCGGCAGCCTGGGCTAGCAGGGTGGATGTCGTTTGAGTTTCTGTTTGTGGTTCATCCGTAGTCGGATGTTGCTCTTATGTATTGTGATGTTGTATTCATGTGGCATTGTATGCCTTTTGTATGTATCCCCATCTATTTATGTAATGTTGATGTAATGATATCCACCTTGCAAAAGCGTTTCAATATGCGGTTCTATCCTTGGTGGGACCTTCGAGTCTCTTTAGGATAGTATCGCATATGCGGTTCTATCCTTGGTAGTTTGGCCGTTGTCGAGTCTAGAAGTAAACTGATTTTGGAGTCTAGTTATATCGGAGAGTAGGAATTCTTTTTACTGCTCAGCCCCTTTGTCACTCTGGTGAGGAATCTTGACGTAGGTGTTTTGAATTACTCCTCTTCCCCTTCAAATTTTTCTTTAGGATCACGCAGTTGATTTTCTGATCGTTGTTCCTCAGCTCTTTTCATCCGGTGCATTTCTCGTCAAGTTGACTCGAGCCTCTTCATTGTTGCCAAGTTCAATCCTCAGTTCTTTCTCAGCGACGAGGTTTTCCCTGTCCTAAGTTGTCTTCTTTTCCCACCCGCCCACCCCTTTTCTTCTCGGAGCTGGAGTCCATAATTGAGTATCCTTCCTACTCGTGCGAAGTCTTTGCCTTCTTTCCTCAATGATTTCAACCGGTGTTTTCTCTTCAAGATATTCGTTGGTTCCCCCTTCCAAGTTGCCTTTGTTTTTCCCGCCCTCCCACCCTCTTCTTCCCGGAGCCTGAGTCTGTTTCGAGCATCAATTTCATTCATACAGAGCCTCTTCAGTCTTCCCTCAATTATTTCAACCGGTGAATTCTCATCTCATTTGACATTCTTCATCTCTTTTTCTTTCCGGTGGATTCAATTCAAGTTTTTCGGGTTGATCACATTCTTTTCCTTGGATCAAGTGTTCTCCTTGCTCGTTTGCCTCTCGCCATTCAATCATTCCGGAGTTCGGAAGGCATCTCAGGAGATTCGTCTGTGTTCCAATTAATTCAAGCTTGTCACCTCATTCAAATATTTCAATTGTTCCGGTGCATCATCTATCTCTTCAACAATCCCTTTCCAACGGTGTTTTTCTCTTTACTGGGCCCTAACCCACAGGTTTTTTCCCAGGATCTTACCCGACTCTTCTAATCCTCCCGGAGTTATTCTCAAATTCCTATTAAGTGTGACGTAAGAAGGGATTTCATCAGTCAGATGCCATCTCCAAGATCGCTTTCAAATTCTTTTCATCTTTGGTTCAACCCTTCCTCTTTTTCATTCTACCGGAGTACCTCAGTAATTTTGGTGGTGTTTCTCGTCGTCATTTGAAGACCGAAGAAGAGTTTTTCCTCTAAATCTTGCTCGATCTCCCGAAGATTCGGGGTTCCATCTTCTTTTTATCCTATCGAATTATTCCATTTGTCAGATATTTCTTTTCTTAACCATCCGGAGTATTTCAGGAGTTGATTTCCGTTTCTTTTCACCAGAGGCCATCATTCCAGAAGAATTCTTCTTCCTCACATTTCAGTTTCTGTTATCCAATTATTCTGGTGCTTCGTTCAAGTGTTCCTTAATCAGCTCAGGATCTCTTTGTTCTTTTGCATCTAAATCCCCTCTAGCATATTTGTTCTTCTAATTCTTCCCGGTGATTCAGTCTCTTTCATCAGTCATTTCCAAATTCTTACGGTGGTTCGTTCAAGATTCTTTTTCCTTGATTATCATTCAATCCATTCGTTCTTTCCATCCTACCGGTGGTTCATGAAGACTTTCTCAAGTTTTGCGCTATATCCCCCCTTAATCCTTTTCAACGCGGATAAGTTCTATGCAATCCACTGCTTCTCATCAATTTAATTGATGGAGGATAGCATAACATAATTCTTATTCTTGTTTTATTCAAGTGTCTAATTCTTTTCTACCGGAGTTTGTTCGTGTTACCAATTTCTCAGTTATGTGTTGTTCATCCTTATTTCCGGAGTTCCAAGTTTTCTCGGTGATCTCGTCTCGAAGCTCCACCTGAATCATCGCAAGGCTTTAATCTTATTCTTTCATCCTTCAATTTTATCTCGTCATTCCTTTGTTACTGGAGTTCTTATGGTGGTTCGTCAGGATTTAATTCATTCTTCAAGTGTTCATCAAGATTCTTGTTCAAGGAGTTGTATTATCTTCCTTCTTGCGTCTCGAAGTGTAATTAATTCTCCGTATTCTTTTGAAGTGGAGTTTTGCATTTCTTCGTTCTTCTCAACTATCCAATCATTTCCGTTTGTCGCTGGTTATCACCTTATGATCTTGAGATGTTACCTATAAGACCACAACAAGCTTATTCTTTTCGTTGTTGATTTTTCTCAACAACTCCGTTTAAACCTTCCTTCTAAAGATGCTTTCAATTTCATTCGTGGCACAAGTTGTCATTTTTTTCTCCGTTCTTTTCATTCAACTCTTTCAATTCTTTCCGGAGGTTTTGTGTCATGTCTTCATCAAGTATCATTCCATCCTCTCAAGCTCGTGTTCTATTCCTCCAGGTTTCAGCCGGAGTGCTGCCTAAATCCTTTCAGTCTTATTCGTTTCTTATCTCGTTCTAACCAGAGTGGCTTCATAGTCTCTCTGATTCTGTGAGCTTTTGATTCTCGTCATTCTAGTCGTTCCTCTCTTCTTCTCGAGTGCTCTCGATTCTTTGCTTCTTCTCTTGAGTTCTTGTTTCACATCATCCCTTTTCCCTTCTGTCTCGGTCCTAAGATCTCGGGACGAGATCTCTTGTTAGTGGAGGAGTGTTGTAACGCCCCGGATTCGATGCGCCAGGTGTCCGCCAGTTATTCACCGTCGTTGCCATGTCATTTGCTTGCGTGTTGCATTTTATCATGTCATCATGTGCATCTCATTTTCCATACATGTTCATCTCATGCATCCAAGCCTTTTCCCCGTTGTCCATTTTGTGATCCGGCACTCCTATGTCCTCCAGCGTCCCCCTTTCTGTCTCCTGTTATGTGTGGTGTGTTTACCATGTTGTGTGCTTCTTCTCGATAGTTCCCGTTTCGTTGCGATCGTGAGGATTCGTTTGTCTATGCTTGGTTCGTCTTCGTGGCTTCATCTTCTTCATGGACTCGTTCTTCTTCCTTGCGGGATTTCAAGCAAGATGACCGTCACCTTGGATCTCACTACTAGCATTGCTATGCTAGTTGCTTCATTCTATCGCTATGTTGCGCTACCTATCACTTGTTCCTCAAGCCTCTCAATTTGCCATGTCAGCCTCTAACCTTTTCACCCTTCCTAGCAAACCATTGCTTGGCTATGTTACCGCTTTTGCTCAGCCCCTCTTATAGCGTTGTTAGTTGCAGGTGAATTTGAAGATTGCTCCTTGACGGACAGGATTATGTTGGGATATCACAATATCTCTTATTTAATTAATGCATCTATATACTTGGTAAAGGGCGGAAGACTCGGCCTTATGCCTGGTGTTTTGTTCCACTCTTGCCGCCCTAGTTTCCGTCATACTGGTGTTATGTTCCTGGATTTTGCGTTCCTTACGCGGTTGGGTGATTTATGGGACCCCCTTGACAATTCGCTTTGAATAAAACTCCTCCAGCAAGGCCCAACCTTGGTTTTACCATTTGCCTCACCTAGCCCTTTTTCCCTTGGGTTTTCGGAGCCCGAGGGTCATCTTTATTTTAGCCCCCCCGGGCCAATGCTTGTCTAAGTGTTGGTCCAAACTGAGCGATGTTCGGCGCCCCCTGGGCAACCAGGGTCTATGCCAACCCGTCGTCTTGCTCATCCGGTGTGCCCTGAGAACGAGATATGTGCAGCTCCTATCGGGATTTGTCGGCACATCCGGGCGGCTTTGCTGGTCTTGTTTTACCATTGTCGAAATGTCTTGTAACTGGGATTCCGAGTCTGATCGGTTCTTCCTGGGAGAAGGAATATCCTTCATTGACCGCGAGAGCTTATCATGGGCTAAGTTGGGACACCCCTGTAGGGTTTAAACTTTCGAAAGCCATGCCCGCGGTTATGGGCAGATGGGAATTTGTTAATGTCCGGTTGTAGATAACTTTACACCAGATCCGAATTAAAACGCATCAACCGCGTGTGTAGCCGTGATGGTCTCTTTTCGGCGGAGTCTGGAAAGTGAACACAGTTTTGGGTTATGTTTGACGTAAATAGGAGTCCAGGATCACTTCTTGATCATTGCTAGCTTCACGACCGTTCCGTTTGTTCTCTTCTCGCTCTTATTTGCGTATGTTAGCCACCATATCATGCTTAGGCGCTACTACAACCTCACCACTTTACCCCTTCCCTTCCCTTTAAGCTTTGCTAGTCTTGATACCCATGGTAATGGGATTGCTGAGTCCTCGTGGCTCACAGATTACTACAACAACAGTTGCAGGTACAGGTTATGCGATGATCATGACGCGAGAGCGATGTTTTCTTGTGTTGGAGTTCTTCTTCTGCTTCTTCTTTGATCAGGGGATAGGTTCCAGGTCGGCAGCCTGGGCTAGCAGGGTGGATGTCGTTTGAGTTTCTGTTTGTGGTTCATCCGTAGTCGGATGTTGCTCTTATGTATTGTGATGTTGTATTCATGTGGCATTGTATGCCTTTTGTATGTATCCCCATCTATTTATGTAATGTTGATGTAATGATATCCACCTTGCAAAAGCGTTTCAATATGCGGTTCTATCCTTGGTGGGACCTTCAAGTCTCTTTAGGATAGTATCGCATATTGGGCGTGACACCCCACTATCAGAAGATAGCCTACATAGTCTTCATGGCATCCCGTAAATTACGACACTACTTTCAAGAGTGTTCGATCACAGTGGCATTTGAAGTACTACCCAATGACATTATCAATAACAGGGACGGCACTGGCTGCATAGCCAAATGGGCCATCGAGCTTTTACCGTTTGAAATAGTATATAAGCCACGCCGGGCTATTAAATCCCAGGTGTTGGCCGACTTTGTTGCTGAATGGACGGAGTCGAACTCCCTAAAGAGTATAGCTCATACTCCAACCGGATTATGTACTTTCCCGGCTCTAAAATGCTGGCCGGACTGGGGCTGGCATCATCCTAACATCTCCTATTGGGGACATAGTCCACTATGTACTACAAATTATGTATACAAACTCCAACAATGCAGTCAAATATGAGGCGCTGCTACATGGTCTTCGCATGGCTGTCTACATGTTTATACAACGCCCGGAGGTGCGCGGTGATTCCAACCTCGCAATATCCCAGGTCAATGGAGAGTTTGATGCAAAGGACCCAAAAATGGCGGCATATTGAAATGCCATATTAAAAATATCAGCTCGCTTCGAAGGACTTGAGTTTCATCACGTTGCTCGAGAGAGTAATCAGGCAACTGACATCCTCGCTCGTATGGGTGCTAAGCGTGACCCTATGCCACCTAACACCTTTGTGAAAAGGCTCTTTAAGCCATCCGTAGTGTGGCAGGGTGAGAGCGGAGAAGGCAATACGGACCTGATCGCACCCCGAGTTGCCGAACACAATGCAAACACCGTTGGGGGTCTGGATATTGAGATAATACCCTCTTCTCATGATATCATGGTGGTTATCGCTCCCCGGAACGAGCCATTCCTGGCCTACCTTAATAGGCAGGAGCTTCTCGACGATCAAAATGAAGCTCGGTGCATAGTTCGGCGCTCTAAAGCCTTTAAAGTGCATGAGGGTGAACTGTACAAAAGAAGTTCTACCGGAGTCCTTCAAAGGTGTATCTCCGAAGAGGAGGGATGGCAGCTCTTGGCAGAAATACATGCTGGTCTCGACAGTCATCACGCCACAGCTCGAGCCCTCGTAAGCAAGGCGTTCGGGACAAGTTTTTTTTGGCCTACGGCTCGAGTAGATGCTCAAGCCCTTGGCCAACGTTGCGTGGGCTGTCAGCTTCTCGCCAATCAAAGCCACATGACTCCCACCGCATTAAGAACAATCCCCATTACTTGGCCCTTTGCGGTTTGGGGGCTTGATGTGGTTGGACCCCTTAAAGGGGGAAGCCACAAAAACAAATACTTGCCGGTAATGGTAGATAAATTCACTAAGTGGATAGAGGCCAAATCGGTAAAAACAGCTGAGGCAGGGCGAGTGATTGACTTTATATCCAGCGTAGTCCACCGCTATAGTGTCCCACATAGTATCACCACTGATAATGGCTCCAACTTCATAGCTGATGAGGTGAAAACTTGGTGCACTAAGTTGGGCATTAAACTCGACTACGCATCCGTACACCACCCTCAAACAAATGGCCAAGTAGAAAGGGCCAATGGCCTGATCATGAGTGGCATTAAGCTCAGACTAGTGCGCTCTTTACGAGAATCAGATAAGCACTGGGTTGAGGAACTCGATTCCATACTCTAGGGACTCCGGACCACGCCCAATCGAACGACCGATACACACCCTTCTTTATGGTGTACGGCGCAGATGCTATATTTCCCTGCGACATTATTCATGACTCACCTAGAGTGCGCATGTACGAAGAGAGAGAAGCCAAACTAGATCGACAGGATGACCTAGACGGACTCGAAGAGGAGCGCGATGTTGCTAAAGCTCGTTCCGCATTTTATCAACAACACGTCAGGTGTTACCAAAGTAGAGAAGTGTTGGCTAAGACATACAATGTCGGAGAACTTGTTTTATGCCTCCCGCAAAAGAAAAAGGACAAGCTCAAACCCAAATGAGAGGGCCCCTTCATCATAGATGAAGTCCTTACTGGAGGAGCCTATCGCCTTCGCAATGCAGCGGATAATCACCTTGAGCCGAACCCATGGAACGCTGCCCGACACCGAAGATTCTACGCATAGTTCGGCCTCCTTAGGTTTCATTTTAACTAGGTTTTTATCCTTTTTATCTCCCTTTTTGATTTTTTCCTTTTCTTCTCAAATGTATGTTCGTATCAACCGCATTATTCGGGGTACACATCTTTAAATGTATACACCCCACCATACATGGGGGCTTCTTTAAATGAAGCATTTCATTGAAAGCTTAAAATCTTCCTTTGTCCATGATGGTTGTTGCTTCTGCCAATTTATGCACCTCTATGACTTAAAGTTTTTGCCAAGCTGGGTTGCCTTGCTCCTGTGTTTATACCCTATGTTCTTGATTGTTCGGCTAGGGTGTAAAGTGAGTACCTCTGTGATTGTTACAACCGGGTTATCCGGACCTGTACCTCAGATGGGTGAATCCAAAAGCTAGCATTCTTAAGGGAATAGTTGGTTGGCATGTATACAATAGACTATTTTTTGGAACAACTACGGAATTGGTTGCCTGTACTTCGGATACGAGCCTAGGCGTGCATCATTTAGCAAGCTAACCCAAGGAAAGGAACCCCTAACGGAACTATTTTTCTTGGAAGATGTTTCTTACGTTAAATAGTAATATAACATAACTCCCCAAACACATTTTGTCTGTTCGAGCAATATGACCGGATTGACTAGTTTCCGAAGATACTAAATGTTTCATAGTTAAACACAATATATGGAAACACTCCAACTTCTTGGTTCGGAGGCGAAAGCCGAAGGTCTGCGATGACAAAAAATTTATAAGTTCGGCAGGAGATAAGTTTGGTCATAAAGTACATTGATACATAGAATTGAATGCCTACTCTCTTTCTATGCCATCTAATAGGCTATCTATCTTACAATCTTGTTGCGAATATTTCACCGCTATCATTACTTGGTCATATACCAAGCTTACAGGAATTTCCTTCCCATCGGGTCCTTGAGGTCCAACTCGGGCCATATGATTCAAATCGAGTCCGGTGTAGCGTGTCTTCACCATGGCCCATGCCTCTCGTGTACCTTCACGGCATGCGGACATCTTCCACAGTGATACATCTCCAACGTATCTATAATTAATGAAGTATTCATGCCATTATATTATCATTCTTGGATGTTTTATGATCATTTTATAGCAACTTTATATCATTTTTTGGTACTAACCTATTGACCCAGTGCCTAGTGCCAGTTGCTGTTTTTTGCTTGTTTTTTACATCGCACGAAATCAATATCAAATGGAGTCCTAACACCGCGAAATTTCTTGTGGATTTTTTATGGACCAGAAGACATCCAGTGGGCCAAGGAAGCACCTGGGGGTGCCTCGATGGGGGCAGCACCCACCAGGGCGCGCCTGGAGGCCCAGGCGTGCCCAGGTGGGTTGTGCCCACCTCGGGTGCCCCCTGAACTGCCTCTTCGCCCTATAAATTCCCAAATATTCCAAAACCCTTTGGGGCAGCCCTAGATCAGAAGTTACGCCGCCACAAGGCCTGTGTATCCATGAGATCCAATCTAGACACCGTTTCGACACCTTGCCGGAGGGGGGAATCACCACCGGTGGCCATCTTCATCATCCCGACGACAACCACGATGAGGAGGGAGTAGTCCATCCTCGAGGCTGAGGGTTTGTACTAGTAGCTATGTGTTTAATCTCTCTTTCTCTCTCTCGCGATCTTGAGATGTCACGATCTTGATGTATCATGGGCTTTGTTAACATAGATGGATCATATGATGTTTCTCCCCTCTCTACACTTGTTGTGATGAATTGAGTCTCTACCCTTTGAAGTTTTTTCTTGTCAGATTGAATGTTCAGATATGAGAACACATGATATATGTCTTGCATATGAATACCCATGGTGACAATGGGTTATTATTTTGATTCACTTGATATATATGTTATGGCACTCAACTTGCGGATTCCCGAGGTTACTTTGGGGTAATCTATGCATAGGGGTTGATGCACATTTTTATTATCTTTTCTCTGATAGAAACTTTGGGGTCTCCTTGTAGTTCTTTGTGTGGATTGAGTATTGTGAATCTAAAATTGTTTGATACATATCGTATAATTAACTCACGGGTACTCGCGGTGACATTGGGGGTATCTAGGTGACATTAGAGTTGGTTGATATGCATCATATGGTGTTAATTTAGTAGAAACTCTTGATTAGATTGATTGGAAAGAATAGCTTGCTGTTATTTTAGTCCGAACTCTAGGATAGATTGATGGGAAAGAATAGCTTTGAGGTGGTTTCGTACCCTACAAACAATTTCTATCTTTTGTTCTCCGCTAATAGGAACTCGGGAGTGATTCTTTATTGCACTTTGAGGGATAATCATATGATCCAACAATGTTAGCATTGCTGAGAGATTGCACTAGTGAAACTATGCACCCTAGGCCTCATTTTACATCATTGAAATACCATTTGTGCTCCATTTACTATTTACAACCTTGCTGTTTTTTATTGTTCGCAATGCAAAAACTCATATCTACTATCCATACTACACTTTTATCACCATCTCTTCACCGAACTAGTGCACCTATACAATTTGCCATTGTATTGGGTGTGTTGGGGACACAAGAGATTTCTTGTATTTGATTGTAGGGTTGCTTGAGAGAGCCTATCTTCATCCTACATCTCCCACTGATTGATAAACCTTAGGTCATCCACTTGAGGGAAAATTTCTACTGTCCTACAAAACTCTGTGCTTGGAGGCCAATCGTGTCTACAAGAATAAAATTGCATAGTAGACATCACACAGCTCGAAGCGACGCCGAGCACCCTTGAACAGGTCTGCCAACCCCTCCATGCTTTCTGGAGGGGCATCGGATGGCCATAAGGCTTTGGCCATATTCTTCATGGCCTTCCGGGCACGCTCGTGCAGTTTTGGCAGTTCTTTTAGAATGCCATTTTGAAGCCCGGACACTTCCTCCTCATGGAGGCCAGTCAACATGCATGTATAAACCGAACTATAACATTCCATATTATATGATTATATCAATACTTTGGATGGTTCAAAAGTCATACCGAATATGCCGCTCGTCAGCTTTTGGTTTCCTGTTGTGCCTCCAAAAGTTGAGCCTTTAAGCTCTTTATCTCTTCGGCCTGCTTCTTCATTTCCTCTTCTAGTTTTTTATGTTTTCCCCCATTCATTGGGGCACTCTTCATTTCTACAAGTTCTGTGACAGCATCATTTAGCTGTGTCTGGCTTGTCTTGAGCTCCTGGGACAACGCGTTGTTCTTCTCCTTGAGAACCCATGGTCATAAACGATCCTCAAATCGGTTAGTTCCTACTGCTTTAAGTCTCGGGGGCTACTGATATCTATATATAAGATTTGCATAAATTTTTCACCTGGATATCCTTTGAGAACAGACGAGAAACACCCGTAAGTCCATCTCAGGCGGCTTGGATATACGCTCCCATGGTGTTGAGAGCGGTAAACTCTTCTTTGAAAAGACCGGGGCACCCATGGTCTCTTTTAAGCGACGATGATTCATCGCGCTCTCCACCTTGGAGTTAGTGACCGATATCTCATTTGAATCTTCCTGAGGCGGATGAGATGGTGCCACCCCTGTATGCACCCTCGTCCTAGTTGACGAATTCGGCATCACATTAGCTGTGGCCCGGCTTGCTGGAATATTTGGCACGGTTCGATGGATACCTCTCCTGAGATAATAAAGGGAGGATGAAGATGATAATTTGGCTTTACGCCCAAATATGAAATAAGGAATATACCTTTTTGGTGATGGAGCAGGCTCAGTGGCGCTCCCAGCCTCCTTTCGCTTCACATGACCACCCCTTGTGGGTGTCGTCCTTCTTCTTCTTGCCCGACCTTGGGTTCGGTTCGCTGAGCACCGATCCTGGGAAATACGGCCCAGTGCGGAGAGTAAGTTATGAGCGGAAATGTCACTCTTTTTTGATTTCCGAACACTTACCTTAACGAAGGGGTAGAGATCGGGGTAATCGGCCATGATGGCTACTTCCGAGCCGTCAAGGCTCGCCTAGTAATAGACTTCGTCTTCAAATTCCACAAATATATCCGGATCCTCATGGAATCTAGGGTCTTCATGACGTGCGTGGTCTTCTGGTTGGGGAGGAGGGCAATAGATGTTCTTGACTACCTTCCTCCATGACTGTTTTCAAGCAACCAGAGTATTCAGTTAATGCACCCCAATGATAAAAAAGGTGTTGAATGACCAAACTTACCCAATCAACGGGGTTGTACATGGAGAAACCGTCCCGACAATGTAGACGGGCGAAGTTTTCTTCTTCTCCCTTATAAAGGTCCACAAGCATGGCAGCCAATGCGGCTTGGTTATTCGGACCCTTTCGCGTATAGCGAGACGCGTCGTCCTCCATGTTGTAGTTCCATAAAGGACCCACTCTAGACTAAAGGGGCTGGATACATCGCTTTATCGCAATAGCCATGACTTCAACGATGGAGAGTCCGGAATGGGTCAGCAATCTGACCTTGCTGACCAATCTCATCACTTCCGCACTATCCTCTTGTCTGGGGGACTTGGGGCGCCAACTAAATAGTTTCTTCAAAGGAGCACGGGGGAATTTGGGAAGCCCACGCCGAACTGGGTCCGGAAGGGGAACATCCTCAATTAGAACCATTCCGAAGACCATTCGTCGGACACCCTCTTCGGAGTCCTAATTGGGTAACCGGATCTGGCTATGCGCCATACTGCGGTGCCGCCCACCTCAAATATGGACCCGCCGCCCTGGTGGCGGGGGACGAGGCGGAAGAACTTTTTCCATAGTTCAAAATGAGCCTCACAACCTAAAAATAATTCGCAAAGGGCGACAAAACCAGAAATATGCAAAATGGAACCTGGTGTGAGGTTGTGCAGTTGGATCCCGTAATATTCCAGTAGACCCCTGAGGAAGGGGTGGATCGGGAATCCCACGCCCCTTAGAAGGAACGAGATGAAGCACACCCTCTCCCCTTGGCTGGGATTGGGGAAATTCTCTACCAATGCATCATCGCCCATAGAAGTTAATCCTGCCCATACGGAGACTAGATCCACGGGGGGAAGATATCTTTGCGTCTGGAGATGATTGAGCTGAAGATGGGATACAAAACAACTTTGCCAATCCCCCTCTTGAGGGCCATGAGGGTGCGAGGAGGAGCCAGGGACACCGGCCATGATTTTCCTTTTTCTCGTGGTTTGCTCTGTTGCTCTTGGGGCGATGTAAGATGTCGTTTTGAAGATCTAACCTCGTTATATAGGCGCCGTCTGTGCCTACTAAAAGTATTAAAATATAAAGGTAATGGACCGTTCGCATTCGCTTAAGACGCGTGGAAATCGAGGCGACGACATGAAGGAATCATAAAGACTGGACACAGAAGCCGATGCCGGACTATCGTCAAGCCGGAGTATGGTGGAGAACCTGCCTTGCAAAGCCGAAGACCTATATCCGCATACTACATCGTCATTGAAGGCACTATAAAAATGCCCAATGAGGTGGAGTGGATCATCATGGGGGATTTCAATTTCATCAGGTCACCTGAAGACAGAAACAGACCTGGAGGGGATGTCAACCAAATGCTTCTGTTCATTGAGGCCATAAGTAACTTAGGTCTAGTGGAACTACCTCTTGAAGGCATGCAATTTAGCTGGAGTAACATGCAGAAAAGCCCTCTCCTTGAAAAGTTAGACTGGGTTTTCACTTCTGCAGCTTGGATGACTTCCTACCCTGACACCACTGCTCTCCCTTTAGCCAAGCCCATCTCTGATCATCTACCATGTGTGATTCAAATTGGTACAAAAATTCCCAAGTCCAAGGTATTCATATTTGAAAATTATTGGTTAAAACATAGCTCTTTCAAAGACATTGTTCAAGCATCCTGGAATATACCTGTGGGTTTCACTGATCCTGCTAAGAAAAATAATGCAAAATTTAAGAATTTGAGAAGAGCTTTAAAATTGTGGGCCAAGAGCTTGTCATGACTTAAAAATCAGATTGAGGATTTAAATGCTTGTATTTTCCTCTGGGATATGATTGAGGAATACAGAGATCTTTCCATGTTTGAAGGGAACTGCATGTCTATGTTGAAAGAGTTTTGTTGATAGTGCTTAATAATCAGAAGATCTATTGGAAGCAAAGGGGAAAATAAAAAGTGTTACGTTTGGTGATGAGAACACCAAATTCTTTCATACTAAAGCCTCCATCAATCACACACATAACAAAATTGCTATGCTATTGAATAAAGATCAAGTGGAGATTACTGACCATGAAGGAAAGGCAGCTATTCTTTGGGAGGCTTTTAAACAAAGATTGGGACAATCTAATGGTCACATAATGCATTTTGATTTGAATGATCTGTATGAGCATAGAGTTGATCCTGAGGTATTCCAAGACCTTGAGAAGCCTTTTACTCAGGAGGAAATTGATGAAGTGTTGAAAAACCTTCCTACAGACAAATCTCCAGGCACTAGTATAGCGAGGTGTTATACAAACAGTTTTTAACGCCTTTCCGTGATGGCATTTGGAACTATCGCCAAGTGAGTGTGGGCGATAGGGGGGTCCTTCCCACACGACCCAGAAAACGTTGGGGATATGCTCTTCTGGCACACACGCTCGGCAAAATGAGGTCCTGTGCGACCTGCGAGCGATCAAATACGGTTATACATACAGTAGTGCTAAAAAAATACAATTATATAGGCAAAATCATTTCCGGTCGTAAGTACATCCCACACACTCAGTCCCCGCTAAATGTTTCCGTTCGTATATACATCCCACACAGTCGCTCCAAGGAAAAGGTTTCTGTTCGTAGGTACATCACACACAATTTTCCCCATTAAATCGTTTATGATAGTGTTTCCATTGCACACGGTATTGACAATTTTTATTGAATGCATCACACACGGTGCGTAGAAGAAACTGTGTGGCAAAGCTTGTCCATCACAAACAGTTTTCAAGAGGATGTCGTGTGTGATTGTTCATTAATCCAACACGGTTTATTCCTAGAAACTGTGTGCATTGCGTAAGGTCATCGCCCACAATGTTTTCTCAATAACCGTTTGCAATAGAAAAACCCAATTAGTAGGCTAATTATCCTATTATTAATAATCCATTTATTAATCTAATTGACATTTCATATTAAGCACACAATATATTTCATTCATAATTGAAATACATCAGAGTACAACATCATATAGCTTCGGCACTCAGCTACCCCATTACACAACTGCACCAACACCAAGTTTCACATGAAACATCTACAACCTTTCAAAATTAGCATCATAGATGGTACATAGACAGATGTACCTCATCTGGAAAACTGCTGAAGCAGAAGGCAAATATTGAGCCTTCATTGATGTTGAAGGTCTTTGCAACTTTAGGCCAGTGCCTGTGGATGATTGACCGTCCATCCTTTGTCCTCTTCAGGAACACTTCAATATTAAACCGTGGGTGTTGTATGAATACCTTCCTTGCCTCCTGACCATACAGGTGGATTGAGAGGTAATCATCAGCGAACTGCTTTGGAAAGGCCTGAAAACAAGGATGTGCATAAATATCTTCTCTATATTTGAAATGGGGCAAAGGAATAAAAAAGGCAAGGTATAATAGTTAGTACCATCCTGTAGTGAACTGATGTCTTCTTCATTGTGGAAACAAAGATCTTGTTGTTTTTTGTCGCTAATTTCTTTACCCTAACAATCTTTTTGAGTTTCTTGACTTCACTGATATTCATGGACAACTCATTTCCCCATATACAAAAATGGTCAAACAGTGGGTCAAAACCTCTGACAGCAGGACCTACATGTGCAAGACCAAATTGTTAAAAACCTAAATATCAGAATGGTTCCTGCAATTGCACAATAATGTGCTATTAGACAATGGACCATGCACGTGCTAACCTCGATTGTAAACCTCAATGCTTCCTATTGTTTCCCTGCAACACATATAGGTAGTTAGTCATCAGATTAAGTAAGGGTTCACATGCTATCAATAAAATATGTTGATGAAAAATAAGCACATTGGAGATTCATTAGATTAATTCAAGCCACATGGAAAACCCATTTATCCAAACCAAGCATGATTAAGAACTAGGAAATATAGCACTTGTATATGTTTCTCATGTATTAAGTGCAGCCAAACTCGATTTATTGCTCACATGCACAACAATACAAAATTCTACCCACAACAATTGGACATCGCATTGTAGAATTGAACCAAGCAGTTAACTAAATACCACAACAAATGAACCAAACATTAACTGAGCACCACATTGCACAATATAACACACTCCTAATAGAAGATCAGACAATTAACCAAACCAAGCATGCTTAACAACTCGGAAATATAGCAATTGTATTTGTTTGTCATGTATTTAGTACAACCAAATTTGATTTATTTCTCACATGGTATACAATAACAGAATGCACCCACAACAATTGAACATTGCATTGCAGAATTGAACCAAGCAGTTAACTAAACACCACAACAAATGAACCAAACGTTAACTGGGCACCACATTGCACAATATAACATACTCCTAATAGAAGATCATACAGTTAACCAAACCAAGCATGCTTAACAACTTGCAAATATAGAAATTGTATTTGTTTCTCATGTATTTAGTACAACCAAATTCGATTTATTTCTCACATGGTATACAATAACAGAATGCACCCACAACAATTGAACATCGCATTGCAGAATTGAACCAAATAGTTAACCAAACACCACAACAAATGAACCAAACGTTAACTCGGCACCGCATTGCACAATGTATAACATACTAGAAGACCAGACAGTTAACCAAACCAAGTATGCTTGAAAACTTGGAAATATAGCAATTGTATTTGTTTCTCATTTATTTTGTAAAGAAAATTTTGATTTATTTCTCACATGGAAGACAATACAAAATTGCACCCCGAAGAATTGAACATCACATTTGCAGAATTGAACCGAATAGTTAACTAAATAGACAACTAATTAACCCACAGTTAATAAGTGTGCACCACATTGCACGACATATAGAACATATACACTAGAGCAACAGATTGCATGGTAAAAGTAGATAACACAATTCACTAGAATTTGTTAAGGAAAGGCAGCAGCTAGCAAACTGAACATGGGTCCTTATAGTGAGCTAATAAGACAAGCTACTCCTCATTGTCGGAGATATCAATAATGATTGGCTCCTTGGACATGGAAGAGGGCGAGGCCTCCGCATCGTGGGTGCCCTCGTCATAGTGGTGAGTTGCCTGAGCCGCTCCGGGCACCAACCTGCTGGCTCTCGAGATGAGGTAAGCATGTGCACGCTGAGAAAACACCTCGTAGTCTTTGTCGAAGGCACCAAGGGTGGCCTCGAGAAAACACCACGAACTATCGTTTAAAGCAGCTAACTACACCACGACATTGGTGTGCGAGGCATCGACGGTGGCCTCAACGGCGAGGTGCTCCTTCAAGATCTAGGGGTCGGCACGAATGGCAGCCATCACGACCTCATCCGTGCGTGCGGCCGTGATTTGCTTCTCTGTTGCCAAATGCTCCTTGAGATCCTGGCTATACTACATGCACCATGCTTAGGGAGGCACTTATTTGGTGGAGGGGTCACTGATTTGGGTGGAAGGTGTCGCACCGGTGGTCGGGGCATGTGGGATGTGGAAGGAGGAGGAGGATGGGGGTCGGATGTGGATTACCTGCCTGGATAGACTAGGCCGAGAAGCGTGAAGGAGGGTCGCTAGCGAGGAGGCGGTGCTGCAAGCAAGGATTGAAGGTTTCAACTTGGAAAGGAAGGCGGAAATAGGGGAAATGTGGCTTTTGGTAAGGGGAGGGGGCGGGGAGGTAGATATTTCAGCAGAAGCCGAAAAGTTGGAATCGGTTCAGCGAAAAAACTAGCGCGCAAAGTGTCATTAGACATGGTCCCTTATTCAGAACTATGTACGATATGTGAACATCACAAACAATTCAGATAGCTTAACCCGTGTGTGATGAGTTTGAACGTAAAAAATTTTGGTTTGAATTTCCCTGGTTACAGTGGTCATCCACGTCATTGCATAATTTGGGTAGACAAAGGACACTACAACACACCCACACTTCTTAATCAAGCAAGTTTAGCAATTAAACAGAGCAAGCTAACCTAAAAATTACTCTAACAAATTAAAGGCCAACACTCTTAATTAAACAAAACAAAGAGTACTACTACAGTTGGTGCTCATTGATCTCCGCCGCCGCCTCCATGTCCAGCTCGCGCCTGATAGTCTCTTGGGGAAGGGGCTCCATGGCAGCAATCGCACCATACTCGGCAAGCATCTCGCCATCCGTGTCTGCCATCTCTTTGGAAAAGGCCGCCATGAGCTGGGCGTGGGCTTGGACGGGCTCCGTCGTGGCAAGGTATGCGGCAGAGGAACGAACGACCGCTCGAACGCTCTCGGCGATTGCCAACTCTTCGCCCGTGGGTTGCCGACCGTTGTCGGAGAAGCTTCGTTCGATTTGTGCAGTGACCGCCACGAGCTAGGCGTGGGCAGCCTCCATCAGGGCTAAGGCCACCGCTACGGAATGAACAGCTGATGTGCCGCTCTCGCCAGTTGCTATCCCCGAGGCAGATGTTGCTGCTGCCACCTAAGAAGCAACAACGACCGTTTGGGCTGCCCTGGCCACCCGGTCGCAGATTGCGGCCGCGCTCATGCACCTTGTTAGCACGTGCATGGCGGCTGCGACCGCGCTCTTGCTGGAGTGGGCCGCCGAAGTTGCCCTCACGACAAAGGTCCATGTCCCCATCTTTCACCGGCGGCGATAAAACAACGAAATGATATTTGGGGAGCGAGCTAGTGTGCTTGACATGCCGGCTGTGGACTGTAGCCGACACACCTTCTTGCATAAGCCATAGGCGTACTATACACCGATGGTGCTCCAGGATATTTTGTACTGCATCTCACACGGTTGGTGACAATAAACTGTGTGGGATCTACTTGATTTTTCATCTTGATCTGAATTACCTGATGGGGTGACAGCGACAATGGATGGTGTTTGAATTGCTAGAACTTTTATCTGCAGTGAACATGCAACTATATGGGTGTTGTAAAAAATTGGAATTATTCAGGGTTCGTTTGGACATTTTATACATTAAATTAGTTTTCTAGCCATTTCAGGTGCACAATTCAAAATTAAACTACATGCACATGCTCCAGTGCACCAACATGGGCTGTAAAATCATATATGTGTTCATGGGTTTATGCTAATGTCCATGCAAGAAATGGGGATGAATTTCAAACACCACGATACTGTGGCTCTCCGGCAAACATTGATGTACCTGCTTTTGTAATTCTAGTAAATCCAAAACTTGTCTGAAATTCATGAAACTTGGCATGCTATTATGGAGCGGCATCAATGTGTCGTGGTAATTTTTTTGTCCCATTTGGGGCAGGTTTGGGTATAAGCTTCTCACAAACCAGAGCTTCTCACCACAAGCGTGATAGTTTCGGTAGGGAACGTGCCACCTTTGAGGACGAAACGATATCCGTTGCCTCTTATCATTTTCATTTTTTTTTCTAGTGTCAACATGGAACAACATGAGTGTTCTATTAAATTTTGGAATTTTTCGGGGTTCGTTTGGACATTTTTATACATTAATTGGGTTTTCTAGGCATTTTATGTGCATAATTCAAATTTGAACAACATGCACATGCTCTAGTGCATATAAATTGGTTGAAAAAACAAATATGTGTCCTTGGTTGCATGGTTAGGTTCCATGCAATAAATGGGAATGAATGTCAAACACCCTGCCAACGTCACTCGGCCGCAAACATTGAGATACCTAGTTTTTAAATTCTAGTAAATCCAAAACTTGTCTGAAATTCATGAAACCTGGCATGCTATCATGGAGCGGCATCAACATGTTGGGGTAATTTTTTTGTCCCATTTGGGGTAGGTTTGGGTATAAGCTTCTCACAAACAAGAGCTTCTCACAACAAGCATGATGGTTTTGGTAGGGAATGTGCCACCTTTGGCGATGAAACGGTATCCGTTGCCTCTTATTGCTTTAAAAAATTCTCTAGTGTCAACATAGAACAATAGGAGTGTTGTGTTAAATTTTGGAATTTGTCGGGGTTCGTTTGGACATTTTTATACATTAACTGGGTTTTCTTGGCATTTTATGTGCATAATTTAAATTTGAAGTACATGCACATGATCTAGTGCATATAAATTGGTTGAAAAATCAAATCTATGTCCTTGGTTGCATGCTTAGGTCCCATGCAAGAAATGGGAATGAATGTCAAACACCCTGCCACCGTCACTCAGACGCAAATATTGAGATACCTGGTTTTTAAATTATAGTAAATACAAAACTCGTAATAAATTCATGAAACTTGGCATGCTATCATGGAGCGGCATCAACATGCCATGATAATTTTTTTGTCCCATTTGGGGCAGGTTTGGGTATAAGCTTCTCACAAACCAGAGCTTCTCACAACAAGCGTGATGGTTTCGGTAGGGAACGTGCCACCTTTGGGGAGGAAATGATATCTGTTGCCTCTTATTGTTTTAAAATTTTCTCTAGTGTCAACATAGAATAACACGAGTGTTGTGTTATATTTTGGAATTTTTGGGGGTTCGTTTGGACATTTTTATACATTAGTTGTGTTTTCTAGGCATTTTATGTACATACAAATTTGAACTACATGCACATACTCGAGTGCATATAAATTGGTTGAAAAATCAAATCTGTGTCCTTGGTTACATGCTTAGGTCCCATGCAAGAAATGGGAATGAATGTCGAACACCCTGCCACCGTCACTTTGCCGCAAACATTGAGATACATGGTTTTTAAATTCTAGTAAATCCAAAACTCGTAATAAATTCATGAAACTTGGCATGCTATCATGGAGCGACATCAACATGCTGTGGTAAATCTTTTGTCCCATTTGGGGCAGGTTTGGGTATAAACTTCTCACAAACCAGAGCTTCTCACAACAAGCGTGATGGTTTCAGTAGGGAACGTGCCACCTTTGGGGACGAAACGATATCCGTTGCCTCTTATTGTTTTCAATTTTTTTCTAGTGTCAACATAGAATAACACGAGTGTTGTGTTAAATTTTGGAATTTTTCGGGGTTCATTTGGACATTTTTATACATTAATTAGGTTTTCTAGGCATTTTATGTGCATAATTCAAATTTGAACTACATGCACATGCTCCAGTGCATATAAATTGGTTGAAAAATCAAATCTCTGTCCTTTGTTGCATGCTTAGGTCCCATGCAAGAAATGGGAATGAATGTCAAACACCCTGCCACCGTCACTTTGCCGCAAACATTGAGATACCTAGTTTTTAAATTCTAGTAAATCCAAAACTCGTCATAAATTCCTGAAACTTGGCATGCTATCATGGAGCGGCGTCAACATGCCGTGGTAAATCTTTTGTCCCATTTGGGGCAGGTTTGGGTATAAGCTTCTCACAAACCAGAGCTTCTCAGAACAAGCGTGATGGTTTCTGTAGGGAACATGCCACCTTTGGGGACGAAACGATATCCGTTGCCTTTTATTGCTTTCAAAAAATTTATAGTGTCAACATAGAACAACATGAGTGTTGTGTTAAATTTTGGAATTTTTCGGGGTTCGTTTGGACATTTTTATACATTAACTGGGTATTCTAGGCATTTTATGTGCGTAATTCAAATTTGAACTACAAGCACATGCTCCAGTGCATATAAATTGGCTGAAAAATCGAATCTATGTCCTTGGGTGCATGCTTAGGTCCCATGCAAGAAATGGGAATGAATTTCAAACACCGGAGCACTGTTGATTGCTGGCAAAACATTGAGATACTTTGTTTTTAAATTCTAGTAAATCCGAAACTCGTCATAAATTCATGAAACTTGGCATGCTATCATGGAGCGGCATCAACATGAAATGGTAAATCTTTTGTCCCATTTGGGACAGGTTTGGGTATAAGCTTCTCACAACAAGCATGATGGTTTCGGTAGGGAACGTGACACCTTTGGGGACGAAACGATATCTGTTGCCTCTTATTGTTTTCAAATTTTTTCTAGTGTCAACATGGAACAACAGGAGTGTTGTGTTCAATTTTGGATTTTTTTGGAGTTTGTTTGGACATTTTTATACATTAATTGGGTTTTCTAGGCATTTTATGTGCATAATTCAAATTTGAACTACATGCACATGCTCCAGTGCATATAAATTGGTTGAAAAATCAAATCTGTGTCCTTGGTTGCACGCTTAGGTCCCTTGCAATAAATGGGAATGAATGCCAAACACCCTGCCAACATCACTCGGCCGCAAACATTGAGATACCTGGTTTTTAAATTTTAGTTAAACCAAAACTCGTCTGAAATTCATGAAACTTGGCATGCTATCCTGGAGCGGCATCAACATGCCGTGGTAAAAGTTTTTTCCCATTTGGGGAAGGTTTGGGTATAAGCTTCTCACAAACCAGAGCTTCTCACAACAAGCGTGATGGTTTCGGTAGGGAACGTGCCACCTTTGAGGACGAAACGATATCCGTTGCCTCTTATCATTTTCATTTTTTTTCTAGTGTCAACATGGAACAACATGAGTGTTCTGTTAAATTTTGGAATTTTTCGGGGTTCGTTTGGACATTTTTATACATTAATTGGGTTTTCTAGGCATTTTATGTGCATAATTCAAATTTGAACAACATGCACATGCTCTAGTGCATATAAATTGGTTGAAAAAACAAATATGTGTCCTTGGTTGCATGCTTAGGTTCCATGCAATAAATGGGAATGAATGTCAAACACCCTGCCAACGTCACTCGGCTGCAAACATTGAGATACCTAGTTTTTAAATTCTAGTAAATCCAAAACTTGTCTGAAATTCATGAAACCTGGCATGCTATCATGGAGCGGCATCAACATGTTGGGGTAATTTTTTTGTCCCATTTGGGGTAGGTTTGGGTATAAGCTTCTCACAAACCAGAGCTTCTCACAACAAGCATGATGGTTTTGGTAGGGAATGTGCCACCTTTGGCGATGAAACGGTATCCGTTGCCTCTTATTGCTTTTAAAAATTCTCTAGTGTCAACATAGAACAATAGGAGTGTTGTGTTAAATTTTGGAATTTGTCAGGGTTCGTTTGGACATTTTTATACATTAACTGGGTTTTCTTGGCATTTTATGTGCATAATCAAATTTGAACTACATGCACATGCTCCAGTGCATATAAATTGGTTGAAAAATCAAATCTGTGTCCTTGGTTGCATGCTTAGGTCCCATGCAAGAAATGGGAATGAATGTCAAACACCATGCCACCGTCACTTTGCCGCAAACATTGAGATACCATGTTTTTAAATTCTAGTAAATCCAAAACTCGTCATAAATTCATGAAACTTGGTAAGCTATCATGGAGAGGCATCAACATGCCGTGGTAAATCTTTTGTCCCATTTGGGGCAGGTTTGGGTATAAGCTTCTCATAAACCAGAGCTTCTCACAACAAGCGTGATGGTTTCGGTAGGGAATGTGCCACCTTTGGGGAAGAAATGATATCCGTTGCCTCTTATTGCTTTCAAATAATTTCTAGTGTCAACATAGAACAATAGGAACATAGAACAATAGGAGTGTTGTGTTAAATTTTGGAATTTTTCGGGGTTTGTTTGGACATTTTTATACACTAACTAGGTTTTCTAGGCATTTTATGTGCGTAATTCAAATTTGAACTACATGCACATGCTCTAGTGCATATAAATTGGCTGAAAAATCAAATCTGTGTCCTTGGGTGCATGCTTTGGTCCCATGCAAGAAATGGGAATGAATTTCAAACACCAAGGCACTGTTGATTGCTGGCAAAACATTGAGATACTTTGTTTTTAAATTCTAGTAAATCCAAAACTTGTCTGAAATTCATGAAACTTAGCATGCTATCATTGAATGGCACCCGGCATGATGTGGTATTTTTCGTGTCCATTTTGAGAGAAGGCGCACTCGACTAACAGCCAACAAAGGCATTTTGAAACAAATAGCTGCCACTGTAACATCTCAAACGTTTTGTATAATTTAAATCGTGTGCATTCTATTAACCATTCACATGATGCCACGCCTCACTCTTTTAATGGCTAGGAGGTGTCGTGCAGACAGGTGCTTGAGTTCTTGACTAAACGGGAGGCGTGTGAGCTGTACTCCAATGCGGAGGCTCACCGGGAAGCGTGCGAGCTGTACACTATGCAGGCTCACCGGGGAGCGAGCCCTTTGACTTCCATGGCCGCCCGCCTTGCTTGCATCCTCTCCTTTAATGGTGCCCAAGCCGTAGTTTATTACGGTTTTTAAATATAAAACACTCATCGTAAAAGGTTTAGTTAGAACACATGTATGCAAACTGTCAGCTTCCTGAGGAAGCCAAGGGAAAATGTGTCTAACAGGATTTGTGCAACTCTTCATCGCAAACATTTTATTTAGAAGACCCGTATGCAAACCGACAGCTTCCCCAGGAAGCCAAGAGAAAATGTGCCGAGCAGGATTTCTGCAGCTATTGATCGCAAACATTTTAGATAGAACACCCGTATGCAAAGTGAGATCTATGGTCTCCCCCCTTAAGTCGAGGGAAAATTCGCAGCGCGGGATTTGTGCATCCCTTCAACGCAAACGGTTGTTTTGGACGACCCGTGTGCAACCACGTACACATAATTTGGTAAGATTTGCATCTGTCATATTGGGTATGTTGCCATTTGTCAAAGTGTAAAGATTGACATTTGTTGATCTACTAACATTGCCATTTGTCATTCGTTGTAACACTGCGATTTGTCAAAATATGCAGCTAAAAATCACTAGCACTATCTTTGCAACTAAAATTCAGTAATTAAGCATAGATTTCATTCATAGATTAAGCAGTCATTCTTAATTTATACAAAGAGTTCAACTTGACAGCTGAACCGACCAAACTTTTCCCCAATTGTTGCCAACCACGTACGAAAATAGCTAGTTCAACTATATATGCTAGCTAATTTTAAGTACGTTGTACAGTTCCACCACATCTTTAGTCAGATGAACTGAACAAAATAGCCCCTAAATACTACTACTACGGAGGGGCTTTGTACTACTTCCAGCAGCCTTTGCTCTGCTGAGTGCGCTCAGTAAGAGGCAGAGGAGGAGGAGCCTACCGACAAGCTGGACAACTACAATATGGTGCCTGCCGCTGCTGCATGTTCAGTGACTCTCAGCAGCTCGAACGCCCTCTGCCGCTCCAGACGACCCCTCTCAAAGCTGCCGGACTACTCGTAGATCTCTTGATTCCTCGCCTCTACGTCGGCGTGTGCTGCGGCCACGGCTGTGGTAAGGCTCTTTGCGTGCTCAATGAGGCGCTCCTCCTCCTCCTGTAGGAACTCGATGTAGCGCGCAAGATTGCAGACGCACGTGCGGGCCTCCACCACCACCTCCCTCCTTCGGCCGGCGGTGGCGGAGCGGGTGATGATCCCGGCGGTCGACGGTGGGCTGGCGTCCACGAAGGCCGACAATGGGGTGGCAACCATGACCACCACCTCCCACCTTCAGGCCGTGGTGGCGGAGCGGGTGACGGCCATGGTGGCCGGCAGTGGGGTGGCGGCCACGACGACCACCTCCCGCCTTCGGGCCACGGGGGCAGAGCAGGCGATGGCCCTGGGTTTCAACGGTGGTGTGGCGAAAACGGCTTCCGGCAACAGCTGCTAACGGGCAGCGGCGACAGAGCATGTGGTGGGTATTCCGCGCACACCCAACAGGGACGCCACATGCACTACACTGCGCCGGGGACTGTGCCGCCACCGCGGTGTAGCCCCCCAGCTGGAGCTGTCCTCTGATGACGATGGAGTGGCTGAGTGATGATGACGGACCAGTGCCATTGGCGATTGCGGGATAAGCAAACAAGATAAGCTACAAGGAGGGAGGGGAAAATGCAACGCAGGACTCGCCAGCTGTGAGGGTTTATATAGTAGGCCGGTAAGCATTGGGATTTTGGGGGATTTCACCGAGTCGGATGTGTACGGGAACGTAGCAGAAATTCAAAATTTTCCTACGTGTCACCAAGATCTATCTATGGAGAAACCAGCAACGAGGGGAAGGAGAGTGCATCTACATACCCTTGTAGATCGCTAAGCGGAAGTGTTCAAGTGAACGGGGTTGATGAAGTCGTACTCGTCGTGATTCAAATCACCGATGATCAAGTGCCGAACGCACGGCACCTCCGCGTTCAACACACGTACAGCCCGATGACGTCTCCCACGCCTTGATCCAGCAAGGAGAGAGGGAGACGTTGATGGAGATCCAACAGCACGACGGCGTGGTGGAAGTAGCGGGATTCCAACAGGGCTTCGCTAAGCGCTGCAGGAGGAGGTAGATGTGTCACGGGAGGGAGAGGGAGGCGCCAGGCCTTAGGTATGATTGCTCCTCCTTTTCCCCACTATATATAGGGCCAAGGGAGAGGGGGAGGGCGCAGCCTTGCCCCTTCCTCCAAGGAAGGGTGCGGCCAAGGGTGGGGAGGAGTCCATCCTCCCCAAGGCACCTCGGAGGTGCCTTCCCCCTTTAGGACTCTCCCCTTTTCTCTTCTCTTGGCGCATGGGCCTCTTGGGGCTGGTGCCCTTGGCCCATGTAGGCCAAGGTGCACCCCCTACAGCCCATGTGGCCCCCCGGGGCAGGTGGCCCCACCCGGTGGACCCCCGGGACCCTTCCGGTGGTCCCGGTACAATACCGATGACCCCGAAACTTGTCCCGATGGCCGAAATAGCACTTCCTATATATAATTCTTTACCTCCGGACCATTCCGGAACTCCTCGTGACGTCTGGGATCTCATCCGGGATTCCGAACAACTTTCGGGTTACCGCATACTAATATCTCTATAACCCTAGCGTCACCGAACCTTAAGTATGTAGACCCTACGGGTTCGGGAGACATGCAGACATGACCGAGATGACTCTCCGGTCAATAACCAACAGCGGGATCTGGATACCCATGATGGCTCCCACATGTTCCACGATGATCTCATCGGATGAACCACGATGTCAAGGACTTAATCAATCCCGTATTCAATTCCCTTTGTCTATCGGTATGTTACTTGCCCGAGATTCGATCGTCGGTATCCAATACCTTGTTCAATCTCGTTACCGGCAAGTCTCTTTACTCGTTCCGTAACACATCATCCCGTGATCAACTCCTTGGTCACATTGCGCATATGATGATGTCCTACCGAGTGGGCCCAGAGATACCTCTCCGTTTACACGGAGTGACAAATCCCAGTCTCGATCCGCATAAAACAATAGATACTTTCGGAGATACCTGTAGTGCACCTTTATAGTCACCCAGTTACGTTGTGACGTTTGATACACCCAAAGCACTCCTAAGGTATCCAGGAGTTACACGCTCTCATGGTCGAAGGAAGAGATACTTGACATTGGCAAAGCTCTAGCAAATGAACTACACGATCTTTGTGCTAGGCTTAGGATTGGGTCTTGTCCATCACATGATTCTCCTAATGATGTGATCCCGTTATCAACGACATCCAATGTCCATGGTTAGGAAACCGTAACCATCTATTGATCAACAAGCTAGTCAACTAGAGGCTTACTAGGGACATGGTTGTGGTCTATGTATTCACACGTGTATTACAATTTCCGGTTAATACAGTTATAGCATGAATAAAAGACAATTATCATGAACAAGGAAATATAATAATAACTAATTTAATATTGCCTCTAGGGCATATTTCCAACAGTCTCCCACTTGCACTAGAGTCAATAATCTAGTTCACATCGATATGTGATTAACACTCAAGGTCACATCGCCATGTGACTAACACCCAAGAGTTTACTAGAGTCAATAATCTAGTTCACATTTACCATGTGATTAACACTCGATGAGTTCTAGGTTTGATCATGTTATGCTTGTGAAAGATGTTATAGTCAACGGGTCTGATCCTTTCAGATCCGTGTGTGCTTTACAAATCTCTATGTCATCTCCTAGATGTAGCTACCACGCTCTATTTGGAGCTAATACAAATAACTGTTCTACTTGGAGCTATTCTAAAATGTTGCTTCATTATATGTATCCGGTATCTCTACTCAGAGCTATCCGGATAGGTGTTAAGCTTGCATCGACGTAACCCTTTACGACGAACTCTTTTTACCACCTCCATAACCGAGAAAATTCCTTAGTCCACTAGTTACTAAGGATAACTTTGACCGCTGTCCCGTGATCCATTCATGGATCACTCTTGTACCCCTTGACTGACTCATGGCAAGGCACACTTCATGTGTGGTACACAACATAGCATACTGTAGAGCCTATGTCTTAAGCATAGGGGACGACCTTCGTCCTTTCTCTCTATTCTGCCGTGGTCGAGCTTTAAGTCTTAACTTCATACCTTATAACTCAGGCAAGAACTCCTTCTTTGACTGATCCATCTTGAACACCTTCAAGATCATGTCAAGGTATGTGCTCATTTGAAAAGTACCATTAAGCATTTTGATCTATCCTTATAGATCTTGATGCTCAATGTTCAAGTAGCTTAATCCAGGCTTTCCATTGAAAAACACTTTCAAATAACCCTATATGCTTTCCAGAAATTCTACGTCATTCTGATCAACAATATGTCAACAACTTATACTCATTAGAAATTCTATAGTGCTCCCACTCACTTCTTTGGAAATACAAGTTTCTCAAAAACTTTGTATACACCCAAAATCTTTGATCATCTCATCAAAGCATACATTCCAACTCCGAGATGCTTACTCCAGTCCTCAGAAGGATAGCTGGAGCTTTGCATACTTATTAGCATCTTTCAGGATTGACAAAACCTTCCGGTTGTATCACATACAACCTTTCCTCAAGAAAATAGTCGAGGAAACTATGTTTTGACATCCTATCTGCATGATTTCATAAATAATGCAGTAATCGCTAATATAATTCCAACGGACTCTTAGCATCGCTACGAGTGAGAAAGTCTCACCATAGTCAACTCCTTGAACTTGTCGGAAAACATCATAACGACAAGTCGAGCTTTCTTAACGGTGATACTTACCATCATTGTCCGTCTTCCTTTTAAAATCCATATGTACCTAACAGCCTTACGACCATCAAGTAGTTCTTCCAAAGTCTACACTTTGTTTTCATACATGGATCCTCTCTCGGATTTTATGGCCTCGAGCCATTTATCGGAATCTGGGCCCACCATCGCTTCTCCATAGCTCGTAGGTTCATTGTTGTCTAGCAACATGACCTTCAAGACAGGATTACCGTACCACTCTGAAGTAGTACGTATCCTTGTCACCCTACGAGGTACGGTAGTGACTTGATCCGAAACTTTATGATCACTATCATAAGCTTCCACTTCAATTGGTGTAGGTGCCACAGGAACAACTTCCTGTGCCCTGCTACACACTAGTTGAAGTGATGGTTCAATAACCTCATCAAGTCTCCACCATCCTCCCACTCAATTCTTTCGAGAGAAACTTTTCCTCGAGAAAGGACCTGATTCTAGAAACAATCCCTTATTGCTTTCGAACCTGAATTAGGAGGTATACCCAACTGTTTTGGGTGTCCTATGAAGATGCATATATCCGCTTTGGGTTCGAGCTTATCAGCCTGAAACTTTTTCACATAAGCGCCGCAGCCACAAACTTTTAAGAAACGACAACTTAGGTTTCTCTAAACCATAATTCATACGGTGTCATCTCAACGGAATTACATGGTGCCCTATTTAAAGTGAATGTGGTTATCTCTAATGCCTAACCCATAAACTATTGTGGTAATTTGATAAGAGACATCATGGTATGCATCATATCCAATAGGGTGCAGTTATGATGTTCGGACACACCATCACACTATGGTGTTCCAGGCTGTATCAGTTGTGAAACAATTTCTACAATGTCTTAATTCTGTGCCAAACTCATAATTCAGATATTCATCTCTATGATCATATCATAGACATTTTATCCTCTTGTCACAATGATCTTCTACTTCACTCTGAAATTACTTGAACCATTCAATAATTCAGACTTGTGTTTCATCAAGTAAATATTCTCAACATCTACTCGAATCATCTGTGAAGTAAGAACATAATGATATTCACTGCATGCCTCAGCACTCATTGGACTGCACACATCGAAATGTGTTGCTTCCAACAAGTTGCTATCTTGTTCCATTTTACTGAAACCGAGGCTTTTCAGTCATCTTGCCTATGTGGTATGATTTGCATATCTCAAGTGATTCAAAATCAAGCGAGTACAAAATGGTCCATTTGCATGGAGTTTCTTCATGCATATATACCAATAGACATGGTTCGCATGTCCCAAACTTTTCAAAACGAGTGAGTCCAAAGATCCATCAACATGGAGCTTCTTCATGCGTTTCATACCAATATGACTTACATGGCAGTGCCACAAGCAAGTGGTACTATCATTACTATCTTATATCTTTTTGGCATGAAAATGTGTATCACTACTATCGAGATTCAATAAACCATTCCTCTAGGTGCAAGACCACTGAAGGTATTATTCAAATAAATAGAGTAACCATTATTCTCCTTAAATGAATAATCGTATTGCAGCAGACATAATCCAATCATGTCTATGCTCAACGCAAACACCAAATGACAATTATTCAGGTTTAATACTAATCTTGATGGTAGAGGGAGCGTGCGATGTTTGATCACATCAAACTTGGAAACACTTCCAACATATATCATCAGCTCACCTTTAGATAGTCTCCGTTTATTCCGTAGCTTTTATTTCGAGTTACTAACACTTAGCAACCGAACTGGTATCTAATACCCTGGTGCTACTAGGAGTACTAGTAAAGTACACATCAACACAATGTATATCCAATATACTTCTATCGACCTTGCCAGCCTTCTCATCTACCAAGTATCTAGGGTAATTCTACTCCAGTGGCTGTTCCCCTTATTACAGAAGCACTCAGTCTCGGGTTTGGGTTCAACCTTGGGTTTCTTCACTAGAGCAGCAGCTGAATTGCCGTTTCATGAAGTATCCCTTCTTGCCCTTGCCCTTCTTGAAACTAGTGGTCTCACTGACCATCAACGATTGATGCTCCCTTTTGATTTCTACTTTCGCGGAGTAAAACATCACGAATATCTCAAGGATCATCATATATGTCCCTGATATATCATAGTTCATCACGAAGCTCTAGCAACTTGGTGGTAATGACTTCGGATAAACATCACTATCTTATCTGGAAGATTAACTCCCACTCGATTCAAGTGATTGTTGTGCTCAAATAATCTGAGCACAAGCTCAACGATTGAGCTTTTCTCCCTTAGTTTGTAGGCTAAGAAAATCGTCGGAGGTCTCATACCTCTTGACGTGGGCACAAGCCTGAAATCCCAATTTCAGCCCTCAAAACATTCATATGTTTCGTGATGTTTCAAAAACATCTTTGGTGCCTCAACTCTAAACCGTTTAACTGAACTATCATGTAGTTATCAAAATGTGTATGTCAGATGTTCGCAACATCCAAAAACAACGTTCGAGGTTCAGCACACTGAGCGGTGCATTAAGGAGATAAGCTTTCTACTGTCCGCATAATTGCTACTATCAACTTTCAACTATATTTTCTCTAGGAACATATCTAAACAGTGGAACTAAAGCGCGAGTTATGACATAATTTGCAAATATCTTTTGACTATGTTCAGGATAATTAAGTTCATCTTATGAACTCCCACTCAGATAGACATCCCTCTGGTCATCTAAGTGATTACATGATCCGAGTCAACTAGGCCGTGTCCGATCATCACGTGAGACGGACTAGTCATCATCGGTGAACATCTTCATGTTGATCGTATCTACTATACGACTCATGCTTGACCTTTCGGTCTCCGTGTTCCGAGGCCATGTCTGTACATGCTAGGCTCGTCAAGTTAACCCTAAGTGTTTTCGCTGTGTAAAACTGTCTTACACCCGTTGTATGTGAACGTAAGAATCTATCACACCCGATCATCACGTGGTGCTTCGAAACGACGAACTGTAGCAACGGTGCACAGTTAGGGGAGAACACTTCTTGAAAATTTAATGAGGGATCATATTATTTACTACCATCGTTCTAAGCAAATAAGATGTATAAACATGATAAACATCACATGCAATCAAATAATAGTGACATGATATGGCCAATATCATATAGCTCCTTTGATCTCCATCTTAGGGCTCCATGATCAACTTGTCTTCTTGAAGTTGTCTCGTCATCGACATGCAAGTCGTGATTCCCTTGACAAGAACATGATCAATCTCATACATCACATATATCATTCATCACATCCTTTTGGCCATATCACATCACATAGTATACCCTGCAAAAACAAGTTAGACGTCCTCTAATTGTTGTTTGCATGTTTTACGTGGCTGCTATGGGTTTCTAGCAAGAACGTTTCTTACCTACGCAAAACCACAACGTGATATGCCAATTGCTATTTACCCTTCATAAGGACCCTTTTCATCGAATCCGATCCGACTAAAGTAGGAGAGACAGACACCCGCTAGCCACCTTATGCAACTAGTGCATGTTTGTCGGTGGAACCGGTCTCACGTAAGAATATGTGTAAGGTTGGTCTGGGCCGCTTCATCCCACGATGCCGCCGAATCAAGATAAGACTAGTAACGGCAAGAATATTGAACAAAATCAACGCCCACAACTACTTTGTGTTCTACTCGTGCATAGAATCTACGCAATAGACCTAGCTCATGATGCCACTGTACGGGAACGTAGCAGAAATTCAAAATTTTCCTACGTGTCACCAAGATCTATCTATGGAGAAACCAGCAACGAGGGGAAGGAGAGTTTATCTACATACCCTTGTAGATCGCTAAGCGGAAGCGTTCAAGTGAACGGGGTTGATGAAGTCGTACTCGTCGTGATTCAAATCACCGATGATCAAGTGCCGAACGCACGGCACCTCCGCGTTCAACACACGTACAGCCCGATGACGTCTCCCACGCCTTGATCTAGCAAGGAGAGAGGGAGAGGTTGATGGAGATCCAGCAGCACGACGGCGTGGTGGAAGTAGCGGGATTCCAACAGGGCTTCGCTAAGCGCTGCGGGAGGAGGTAGATGTGTCACGGGAGGGAGAGGGAGGCGCCATGCCTTAGGTATGATTGCTCCTCCTTTTCCCCACTATATATAGGGCCAAGGGAGAGGGGGAGGGCGCAGCCTTGCCCCTTCCTCCAAGGAAGGGTGCGGCCAAGGGTGGGGAGGAGTCCATCCTCCCCAAGGCACCTCGGAGGTGCCTTCCCCCTTTAGGACTCTCCCCTTTTCTCTTCTCTTGGCGCATGGGCCTCTTGGGGCTGGTTCCCTTGGCCCATGTAGGCCAAGGTGCACCCCCTACAGCCCATGTGCCCCCCCGGGGCAGGTGGCCCCACCCGGTGGACCCCCGGGACCCTTCCGGTGGTCCCGGTACAATACCGATGACCCCGAAACTTGTCCCGATGGCCGAAATAGCACTTCCTATATATAATTATTTACCTCCGGACCATTCCAGAACTCCTCGTGACGTCCGGGATCTCATCCAGGATTTCGAACAACTTTCGGGTTACCGCATACTAATATCTCTATAACCCTAGCGTCACCGAACCTTAAGTGTGTAGACCCTACGGGTTCGGGAGACATGCAGACATGACCGAGATGACTCTCCGGTCAATAACCAACAGCGGGATCTGGATACCCATGATGGCTCCCACATGTTCCACGATGATCTCATCGGATGAACCACGATGTCAAGGACTTAATCAATCCCGTATTCAATTCCCTTTGTCTATCGGTATGTTACTTGCCCGAGATTCGATCGTTGGTATCCAATACCTTGTTCAATCCCGTTACCGGCAAGTCTCTTTACTCGTTCCGTAACACATCATCCCGTGATCAACTCCTTGGTCACATTGCGCATATGATGATGTCCTACCGAGTGGGCCCAGAGATACCTCTCCGTTTACACGGAGTGACAAATCCCAGTCTCGATCCGCATAAAACAATAGATACTTTCGGAGATACCTGTAGTGCACCTTTATAGTCACCCAGTTATGTTGTGACATTTGATACACCCAAAGCACTCCTACGGTATCTAGGAGTTACACGCTCTCATGGTCGAAGGAAGAGATACTTGACATTGGCAAAGCTCTAGCAAATGAACTACACGGTCTTTGTGCTAGGCTTAGGATTGGGTCTTGTCCATCACATGATTCTCCTAATGATGTGATCCCGTTATCAACGACATCCAATGTCCATGGTTAGGAAACCGTAACCATCTATTGATCAACGAGCTAGTCAACTAGAGGCTTACTAGGGACATGGTTGTGGTCTATGTATTCACACGTGTATTACGATTTCCGGTTAATACAGTTATAGCATGAATAAAAGACAATTATCATGAACAAGGAAATATAATAATAACTAATTTATTATTGTCTCTAGGGCATATTTCCAACAGGATGGGAAGCTTGCGCGGGAACCTGCGAGGTTGCGCGGGAACAGGCTCACTGATGATTCATTGGCGCCACTTCAAGCCACTGTTTGGCCAAAAGAACGCCCCCGTGCGCTGCGCAGGCTTGCACTGTAAGCCGTCTGCGGCAACGGGGTGACAAGACGTGCGAGAGGAGGACGAAAGGTCATGTACACATACGATTAATACAAAAAACATTTGCGGTTTAACTACCTACTATACCCCCGTCCTGGTTTATAAGTAGGATTTAACTAATCAAATATGAATGCATGTCGCCAAAGATTATATTGTTGGATTCATATTTGAACATAGTTTCCAATTGTACAATTTTTGTAACATGCATTAACATTTTGTTGGCTAAATATAAGGTTATATACTAGCAAGCGTTTGCCCGCAATACACACAGCTTATTCCATCACAAACAACTCGGATGGATCAACTATATTCCACGTATCGCACACGCAACTCTAATCTGATTCGTGCTTAATGTCTCCGACATCGCTCGCACAGTTCATCTTATTTGCCACGTATCACTGTGCCGGCCTCTGCTCGCGTCCCTCGGCAAGCTCTGCTCGCCGTTAGGTGCCGCGGCGCGCTCTGCTCGCATCTGTCAGCGTGCTCGGCTTGTGGACAGCTTTTCGTTGCGTGTTCAACTGCTATATGCATATATATGGTTGCTCGCCGTTGAGGCGACCATGGAGCGCTCTGCTCGCGTCCCTCCGCACGCGGTCTGCCAGCGGTTGGGCGTGCACACGATCACGTCGGGGGCCCCATATGTATGTGGTTGCACCGCGTGCGTTGCCACGCAATGCAGTTACATGCGGCACGATGGAGTTACGCGCTGCAAATTAGAATTGCCATCAGGGCCTGCCAATATTCCAGGCCGTCCGGCTTCCCCTTAAATTCCTGCGGCCATTATAACCTTAGTCTTCAACCTTTCGACCGCGCCCCACAACACAACAAGCACACCCACGATGACACATAGAGAGGGGATGTCTAGCGGCGCTCCAATGGAGTTTGGCGAGCATAAAGTGGAGACCCATGCGAGGGAGACGGATCTCTCGGTGGTGTACACCATCGACCCAACCATGGTGGATGACTATATCAACACCGTTGAGCAGTTGCTTGCTTGAGACAAGTACAAGGTGTTCGTCATCGACCTCTAGTACATCGCCGGTCGTTCCAACATAGATCAGAAGGTTGTCATCGCCCAGTTGTGTGTGCACCATCATGTCCTCATCTACCACTACTGCATGGCCACCGAGCCTTGCGATTGTTTCACCAGTTTTTTCAACAGCACCGACTACAAGTTTGCCACGGTGGAAATCACCGACAATGTAAAAGCGCTCAGGTTACAGGCTTGGCCTGCCAAAACCTTGTCGAAATCCGTGATCACTACAGGGTGTGGGCAGCACGAAGAAGGACTCCCTGGTTGAACTCGCCTCGGCCATCATCGACCCATACTATGAAAAGATGAAGCAGGATGCCAACAGAACACGTCCCGTATCCTAGCACAGGGCCTGGATGCGGCAACTAGATGAACCTCACCTCAGGTTCGTGGCCAAGAGTGTGTACACATGCTACGAGATGCACATGCGGATCATTGACATGAGAAAGTGCCTTGTTATGGAGATCGACAAGGCCGGATCGAGCCACACCCAAAGCAAGCGTCACAAGAAGTAGATGATGAGAAGATGATCGTTTATCCTAGTTAATCATGCATGTAATATATAGTTTACTTTGGTGTGTGTGGAAATGTCATGTGTGTAGTAGCCACCTATGTAATTATGCATGTAATAGTTTACTTTGGTGTGTGCAAATGCCATGGTTGTAGTAGCCACCTATGTAAGTAGATGTCTAATTGGTTATGCAACCATGTCCTTATAAGTGTGTATATATATGTGTGTTGTTGTTCTGTATGCAATCCTATCGCACAACACATACGTCTTATTAGCAGCAATTGTCTGTGTTATTATCGGTCTTCGCACACATTTCTGATTACAGACCTGTTTGCCGCGTATCACACACATCTTGTTATATTGAACCGTTTCTGTTCTCTTGTCTCAACACAAATAGCTCATCAGAGTGAACTGCATGACGTATATCGCACACACCTTGATTTGGCTGACCATTTCTTTTGTGTTGCCTAATCACAAATAGTTCATCCGAGTGAACCGTATGCTGTATATAGCACACACCTTTATCTGGTTGCCCGTTTCTTTTGTACGTCCTCATCACAAACATTCAACTGAACTGAACCGTATGCCCTGGATCGCACATGCAACTAAAATCTGAACCGTGTTTGATGCATCCGTCATCACAAACATTTTTCACCTTTTTGACGGGTTTTTACACCACCATTTGTGATTATTGCATCGCACATAGTTTCGTCGAAGGGTCTCTGATCGTAGTGTCGCGTTAGAAGCATCCTGCAATAGTGAGGTCCTGATAGTTTTAATAATGAATTCATCAAGTCTTTTTGGGAAATCATTAAAGGGGATATCACTGACCTTATTATGGCTTTTCATGCTGGTAATGTAAACCTTGAAAGAATCAATACGTCTTTCATTACCTTGATTCCAAAAAAAGAAGTGCCTCTCTCACCCAATGATTTCAGACCAATTTCACTACTCAATGGGCTTCTTAAAACTATCACCAAGTTGTTGGCCAATAGACTTCAAAGAGTTATTATCCAGATGGTTCACATTAATCAATATGGGTTCCTCAAGAACAGAATGATCTAGGACTATCTTGGTTGGGCTTATGAATATATTCATCAATGCCAGAAATCAAAATAGGAAATGCTAGTGATCAAACTAGATTTTGAAAAAAAAATGATACTGTTGAACATCAGGCAATTATTGATATACTTAGAGCAAAAGGATTAGGGGGAAAATGGATCTCCTGGATGCACTAAATTTTCACATCTGCCTCATTGCTGTTATGTTAAATGGAGTCCCTGGCAAAAAGTTTTACTGCAGAAGAGGAGTAAGACAGGGTGATCCCCTTTCTCATTTGTTTTTTGTGTTGGCTGGAAACCTACTTCAATCAATTCTTAACAAGGCCATGATACTGGGTATTGTTACTCCACCACTTCAAGTCAACTTGTGTCCCAATTTTCCAATAATTCAATATGCAGATGACACACTGGTTCTTATGCAAGCAAATGCCAGACAACTGATATGCCTCAAAACTCTGTTAAACACATTTGTGTTAGCCACTATATTAAAAGTCAATTATCGGAAATCAATCATGGTGCCCATAAACATTGCATAAGACAGAGTAAGCATTTTCACCAACACATTGCAATGTGCAAGAGGGCAATTCCCTTTTGCTAACCTAGGCCTGCCACTAGGAATCTATAAACCAACTATGGAGCAATGCCTACCCTTAGTTCAAAGAATTGCTAAGAGATTAGCTGGTATCTCTAGTTTTATGACTCACGCAGGTAGGTTGCTCCTAGTCAAGTCAGTGCTTGCATCATTACGAATTTTCTTTATGTGCTGCTGATGTCTACTATGCAACTTTATTCTTGTAGACTCGTGTTGGGCCTCCAAGCGCAGAGTTTTGTAGGACAGTAGCAATTTTCCCTCAAGTGGATGACCTCAGGTTTATCCATCTGTGGGAGGCGTAGGATGAAGATGGTCTCTCTCAAACAACCCTGCAATCAAATAATAAAGAGTCTCTTGTGTCCCCACACACCAAATACAATTGTAAATTGTATAGGTGCACTAGTTCGGCGAAGAGATGGTGATACACGTGTAATACGGATAGTAGATATTGATTTTTGTAATAGTAACAATAAAAAACAGCAAGGTAGCAAGTAACAAAAGTGCGCATAAATGGTATTTCAATGCTTGAAAATGAGGCCTAGGGTTCGTACTTTTGCTAGTGCAATCTCTCAAAAATGCTAATATAATTGGATCATATAACCATCCCTCAACGTGCGATGAAGAATCACTCCAAAGTTCCTATCTAGCAGAGAACATAAGAAGAAATTGTTTGTAGGGTACGGAACTACCTCAAAGCTATTCTTTCCGATCAATCTAGCCTAGAGTTCATATTAAAAGAACACCAAGCTATTCTTTCCGATCGATCTAACCAAGAGTTTGTACTAAAATAACACCATATGATACACATCAACCAACTCTAATGTCACCTAAGATATTCCAATGTCACCGCGAGTATCCATTGGTTGATTATACAATATGCATCAAACAATTTCAGATTCGTAATACTCAATCCAACACAAAGAACCTCAAAGAGTGCCCCAAGATTTCTACTGGAGAAACAAAGACGAGAACGTGCATCAACCCCTATGCATAGATTACCCCAATTTCACCTCGGGAATCCACGAGTTGAGTGCCAAAACACATCAAGTGAATCAATATGATACCCCATTGTCACCACGGGTATTCATAGCAAGACATACATCAAGTGGTCTCAAATCCATAAAAGTATTCAATCTGATAAAACGAAATCTCAAAGGGAAAACTCAATTCATCACAACAAGATAGAGAGGGAGAAACACCATATGATCCAACTATATAAACAAAGCCGACAATAGATCAAGATCGTGGCATCTCAAGAACACGAGAGAGAGAGAGAGATCACATAGCTACTGGTACAAACTCTCAGCCCCGAGGGTGGAATACTCCCTCCTCATCATGGTGGCCGCTGGGATGATGAAGATCGCCACCGGTGATGATTTCCCCCTCTGGTAGGGTGCCAGAGCGGGGTCTAGATTGGTTTCTCATGGCTACAGAGGCTTGCGGCGGCGGAACTTCTGATCTAGGGTTATTTCTGATGGTTTCTCTATTTATAGAATTTTTTTGCGTCGGCTTCATGTGAAGATGGGCCTCGAGGTGCGCACAACCTATCGAGGCAAGCTAGGCCCCTTTAGCGTGCCCTGGTGGGTTATGCCCTCCTCGTGGCTCTTTTGGCCCTCCCATGAAGCTTCTAGTGCCTCTTTTGTTCGAAAAAGTTTCGTTGTATTTGGAGAACTTTTATTTCTGCACAAAAAATAACACCACGGTAGTTCTACTGAAAACAACGTCCGTACGGGTTAGTTCCATGCAAATCTTACCAAAACCATATAAAATTGTTGTAAACATGGCATGCATAGTTCATAAATTATAGATACGTTGGAGACATATCAAGGAGCAGGAATTAAGCTTGGGGATGCTGATACGTCTCCAACGTATCTATAATTTATGAAGTATTCATGCCATGTTTACAACAATTCTATGTGGTTTTGGTATGATTTGAATGGAACTAACCCGACGTAGCAGAACTATCGTGGTGTTGTTTTCTGTGCTCCAAATGCAGCGAAACTTTTTGACGATTTTTTGGACCAAAAGAGGCACTAGAAGCTTCGTGGGAGGACCATAAGGTGAAGGAGGTGGCCACTAGGCATCAGGACATGCTAGGGGCCTATGGCGCACCCTGGTGGGTAGTGGGCCCATCATAGCCCATCTTCATGTGAGACCAACGCCAAAAAGTCCTATAAATACAGAAACCCCCCGGAAATAACCCTAGACGAGAAGTTCCGCCACCGCAAGCCTATGTATCCATGAAAACTCAATTGGGAGCCCGTTCCGTCACCCTGCAGAGGGGGAAATCATCACCGGAGGCCATCTTCATCATCCCGGCGGCCACCATGACAAGGAGGGAGTAGTCCACCCTCGAGGCTGAGGGTTTGTACCAGTAGCCATGTGTTTGATCTCTCTCTCTCTCTCGTGTTCTTGATTTGACAAGATCTTGATGTACCGTGAGCTTTGTTAATATAATTGGTTCATATGGTGCTTCTTCCTCTCTATCTTGTTGTGATGAATTGAGTTTTTATCGAGGTTTCACTATTATCAGATTGAATACTTTTATGGATTTGAGAACACTTGATGTATGTCTTGCATATGAATACCCGTGGTGACAATGGGGTATTATATTGATTCACTTGATGTATGTTTTGGCATTCAACTCGCGGATTCCTGAGGTGAAATTTGGGTAATCTATGCATAGGGGTTGGTGCATGTTTTCGTCCTTGTTTCTCTGTTAGAAATATTGGGTCACTCTTTGAGGTTCTTTGTGTTGGATTGAATATTATGAATCTGAAGTTGTTTGATGCATATCTTATAATTGGCCCATGGATACTTGTGGTGACATTGGAGTATCTAGGTGACATTAGGATTGATTGATGTGTTTTCATGTGGTGTTATTTTAGTACAAACTCTAGGGTTGTTTGTGACAGTTATAGGGATAGCTCAATATATTGACCGACTTCATTGCAGCTGAATGTGAACAATATCATCTCCTCACAAATTCCTTTGTGCAAAGTTTTCATTTCTTGAGTAGGAATAATCCCCCTGAGGTGCATTTTAACTTATATGTTGAACCCCATCAAATACCACTTATTGAATTTTGTGACATATGCTTGATCCCTTCTAATGGGGATTTAGCAGAGCCTAGGCCCACAGATTTTGATGGTTTTTACTGCACTTTGATTGAGGGGGATGTCGGTGTCAAAACCGGCAGATCTCGGGTAGGGGGTCCCATACTCTGCGTCTAAGGCTGATGGTAACAGGAGGCAGGGGACACGATGTTTTACCTAGGTTCGGGCCCTCTCAATGGAGGTAATACCCTACTTCCTGCTTGATTGATCTTGATGATATGGGTATTACAAGAGTTGATCTACCACGAGATCGTAGAGGCTAAACCCTAGGAGTTAGCCTATGATTATGATTGTTCTCGTCCTACGGACTAAACCCTCCGGTTTATATAGACACGGGAGGAGGCTAGGGTTACACAGAGTCGGTTACAAAGAAGGAGATCTATCATCCGAATCGCCAAGCTTGTATTCCACGCAAAGGAGAGTCCCATCCGGACACGGGACGAAGTCTTGAGTCTTGTATCTTCATAGTCCAACAGTCCGGCCAAAGCACATGGTTCGGCTGTCCGGATACCCCCTTATCCAGGACTTCCTCAGTAGCCCCTGAACCAGGCTTCAATGACGATGAGTCCGGCGCGCAGATTGTCTTTGGCATTGCAAGGCGGGTTCCATCTCTGAATACTCCAAGGTAGATTCTAGACACAAGGATCGTGTCCGGCTCTGCAAAATAATTTCCACACACACCACCGTAGAGAGCATACTTTTTCACGAACCGAATCCACTGACATTTTTCTTCATAACTTGATATCACATTGTGGCCCGGCCCTTACCCGAACTGTTTCTCAACCATCTACGGTGCATATTGCGAGGTGGTTTCCCGGGCACGTCTTGTCGAAGCCGAGATCGTGTCCCCCTTATCACGGGACTCTCATTAATACGGGTGCGGGTAGCCCAACCATACCGCCAATCGCGGCGAGTGGGGAACGAGCAGGTCCCATCAGGCAAGTAGGGAGGCGCAAAAGTTTTTATCGCCTCTATAAAGAGATAAGGCCTCTTCCTTTTTACCCATGTCTTTTCCTTCTGCTCATCCATTCCCTTTCACTCGAGCCCAGAGCCCAAGCGCTCATCTTCTCCACCAAAAAGAGGTTCTCCAAAGATGTCCGGATCTGGAGTAGGAGGCAAGTGGATGGCCTCTACCGTCCAGGAGAAGGATATCAAAAAGCTTCGAGAGGCCGGGTACTTGGCCAAGAAAATCTGCCACCGTCTTTCGCCAGCGGGACAAATCGTCCCTAATCCGGAGCCTCACGAGAGGGTTGTGTTTCTTCCTCATTTCGTCCGCGGGCTCGGGTTCCCCCTTCACCCATTTGTTCGCGGCATCATGTATTATTATGGGATTGATTTTCATGATCTGTCCCCTAATTCTTTCCTTAACATCTCGACGTTTATCGTCGCGTGTGAAGCCTTTCTCCGTATTTAACCACACTTCGGCTTACGTCTGAAGATCTTCAATGTGAAGCCCAAGGTGGTGAACGACGAGCACGCCGAGTGTTGAGGTGCCATGGTGAGCAAGATGCCCAAGGTCACATGGCCGACAGGCACCTTCAATAATTCCGTCAAGGAGTGGCAGCATCAGTGGTTCTACATCACTGAGCCGCGTGGCAAAAAGTGGGCCCCAGCTCCCGAATTCAGATCCGGGGTGCCCCTGTGGCTTACGTCCTGGCCCAAGAAGGGCCTGAACTGGTCCTTGTCCGATGAGCTGTCGGTGCTCCAAACGCGCGTCAAGGGCGTGGTAGACAAGGACGTCAAACTCGTCAATGTAGTTCAGGTGATGTTAGTTTGCCTGGTTCTTCCTTGCCAACACCGGACCTGTAATTTGTGGGAATACGACCCGGCCGAGCACCAGACCCTGCAGGAGCTCTACGGCTCCTCACACAAGGATATCTGGAAGGTGCTCTTCAAGTCCGGCAAACCGTGGCCGGACTCCGTCGAAGACCATGGGTATCAACTATCCCGCCCTGCAAGTCCGGTAAGTTATCGCTATGTTCTGTCCATCCAAGTTTAGCTGGCATATCCCAAGGGAGACGCTTTATCATGCTTTCCACAGTTATTCCAGGAATGGACGAAGAAGGTAGGGCGAATACATTGTCCGGCCCCATTGCCAGAAGAACCGACAGGACCACTTCTGACGAAGATGCTGGTCCCAGCGCCTTACAAGGCACCGAAAAAAGAGGCCCTCAAGGAGGCCAAGGAGACCCGGAGCGGCCTCTGTCGCCGCGGTGCTTCGGACACAAAATCTGAATACTCCAACACCCATACTTCCTCCGAAGATGAAGAGGAGGAGGAAGAAGATGAGTCCTTCATGGGGGGAGGAAAGAAAAGGACGGCCTCCTCATCCTTGGAGGCCGAATCGCCGAAGAGGAAAAAAAATCCCCTTTCGGAGGCATCCACCACGGCTACCAATAGCAGCCCGGAGTGGGATCCCAGGGTGTCACACCCAATATGCGATACTATCCTAAAGAGACTCGAAGGTCCCACCAAGGATAGAACCGCATATTGAAACGTTTCTGCAAGGTGGATATCATTACATCAACATTACATAATAGTGGGGATACATCCAATACATCCAATGACACATGAATACAACAATATATCATACATAAGAGCAACATCCGACTACGGATGAAACACAAACAGAAACTCGAACGACATCCACCCTGCTAGCCCAGGCTGCCGACTTGGAACCTATCCCCTGATCGAAGAAGAAGCAGAGGAAGAACTCCAAAACAAGTAAGCATCGCTCTCGCGTCAAGATCATTGCGTAACCTGTACCTGCAACTGTTGTTGTAGTAATCTGTGAGCCACAAGGACTCAGCAATCCCATTACCATGGGTATCAAGACTAGCAAAGCTTAATGGGAAAGGAAGGGGTAAAGTGGTGAGGTTGTTTTTGGGGAACGTAGTAATTTCAAAAAATTTCGTACGCACACGCAAGATCATGGTGATGCATTGCAACGAGAGGGGAGAGTAATGTCCACGTACCCTCGTAGACCCTAAGCGGAAGCGTTATGACAACACGGTTGATGTAGTCGTACATCTTCACGATCCGATCGATCCAAGTACCGAATGTACGGCACCTCCGAGTTTAGCACACGTTTAGCTCGATGACGATCCCCGGACTCCGATCCAACAAAGTGTCGGGGATGAGTTCCGTCAGCACGATGGCATGGTGACGGTGATGATTTTCTACCGGCGCAGGGCTTTGCCTAAGTTTCGCGACGATATGACCGAGGTGGAATATGGTGGAGGGGGGCACCGCACACGGCTAAGGAACAATCACATAGATCAACTTGTGTGTTCTAGGGTGACCCCTGCCCCCGTATATAAAGGAGCGAGGGGGAGGTGCGGCCGACCCCCAAGGGATGCGCCTGGAGGAGACCTACTCCCACCGGGAGTAGGACTCCCCCCTCTTGCCTTGGTGGAGAAGGAAAGGGGGGAGGGGAAAGAGGAGAGGGGGGCGACGCCCCCCTCCTTGTCCTATTCGGACTAGGTGGAGAGGGGGCACGCGGCCTGCCCTGGCCGACCCTCCTCTTCTCCCTCATGGCCCATCTAGGCCCAATAACCCCCCCCCCCCGGGGGGGGGGGGTCCGGTAACCCCCCGGTACTCCGAAAAAATCCCGGTTTCTCCCGGAACGTTTTCGATATCCAAATATAGGCTTCCAATATATCAATCTTTATGTCTCGACCATTTCGAGACTCCTCGTCATGTCCTGGATCACATCTGGGACTCCGAACAACCTTCGGTACATCAAAATATATAAACTCATAATAAAATTGTCATCGTAACGTTAAGCGTGTGGACCCTACGGGTTCGAGAACTATGTAGACATGACCTAGAACTATTCTCGGTCAATAACCAATAGCGGAACCTGGATGCTCATATTGGCTCCTACATATTCTACGAAGATCTTTTATCGGTCAAACCGCATAACAACATACGTTGTTCCCTTTGTCATCGGCATGTTACTTGCCCGAGATTCGATCGTCGGTATCTAATACCTAGTTCAATCTCGTTACCGGCAAGTCTCTTTACTCGTTACGTAATGCATCATTCCGTAACTAACTCATTAGCTACATTGCTTGCAAGGCTTATAGTGATGTGCATTACCGAGAGGGCCCAGAGATACCTCTCCGACAATCGGAGTGACAAAACCTAATCTCGAAATACGCCAACCCAACATGTACCTTTGGAGACACCTGTAGAGCTCCTTTATAATCACCCAGTTACGTTGTGACGTTTGGTAGCACACAAAGTGTTCCTCCGGTAAATGGGAGTTGCATAATCTCATAGTTACAGGAACATGTATAAGTCATGAAGAAAGCAATAGCAACATACTAAACGATCAAGTGCTAGGCTAACGGAATGGGTCATGTCAATCACATCATTCTCCTAATGATGTGATCCCGTTAATCAAATGACAACACATGTCTATGGTTAGAAAACATAACCATCTTTGATTAATGAGCTAGTCAAGTAGAGGCATACTAGTGACGTTATGTTTGTCTATGTATTCACACATGTATCATGTTTCTGGTTAATACAATTCTAGCATGAATAATAAACATTTATCATGATATAAGGAAATAAATAATAACTTTATTATTGCCTCTAGGGCATATTTCCTTCAGTCTCCAAATTGCAGTAGAGTCAATAATCTAGCTCACATCAGCATGTGATTCAACACCAATATTCACATCTGTATGTGATTAATACCCATAGTTCACATCGTCATGTGATCAACACCCAAAGGGTTTACTAGATTCAATAATCTAGTTCACATCGCTATGTGATTAACACCCAAAAGAGTACTAAGGTATGATCATGTTTTGCTCGTGAGAGAAGTTTAGTCTACGGGTCTGTCACATTCAGAGCCGTATGTATTTTGCAAATATTCTATGTCTACAATGCTCTGCATGGAGCTACTTTAGCTAATTGCTCCCACTTTCAATATGTATCCAGATTGAGACTTAGAGTCATCTGGATCTGTGTAAAAGCTTGCACCAATGTAACTTTTTACGATAGGCTCTTTTTATCACCTCCATAATCGAGAAGTATTTCCTTGGTCCTCACTAAGGATATTCTTGACCGATGTCCAGTGATCTACTATTAGATCAAAATTGTATTCCTTTGCCAAACACAGAGCAAGGTATACAATAGGTCTGGTTCACAGCATAGCATACTTTATAGAACCTATGACTGAGGCATAGGGAATGACTTTTCATTCTCTTTCTATTTTCTGCCATAGTCGGGTTTTGAGTCTTACTCAACTTCACACCTTGCAACACAGGCAAGAACTCTTTCTTTGACTGTTCCATTTTGAACTACTTCAAAAATTTATCAAGGTGTGTACTCATTGAAAAACTTATCAAGCGTCTTGATCTATCTATATAGATCTTGATGCTCAATGTGTAAGCAGCTTCACCCAGGTCTTTCTTTGAAAAACTTCTTTCAAACACTCCTTTATGCTTTCCAGAAAATTCTACATCATTTCCAATTAATAATATGTCATTCACATATACTTATCAGAAATGCTCTAGTGCTCCCACTCACTTTCTTGTAAATACAGGTCTTTCCAAAAGTCCGTATAAAACCATATGCTTTGATCAACTCATCAAAGCGTATATTCCAACTCCGAGATGCTTGCACCAGTCCATTGATGGATTTCTGGAGCTTGCACACTTTGTTAGCATCTTTAGGATTGACAAAAACTTTCTGGTTGCATCATATACAACTCTTCTTTAATAAATCCATTAAGGAATGCAGTTTTTACATCCATTTGCCAGATTTCATAAAATGTGGCAATTGCTAACATGATTCAGACAGACTTAAGCTTCAATACGAGTGAGAAAATCTCATCGTATTCAATACCTTGAACTTGTTGAAAACCTTTCGCAACAAGTCGAGCTTAGTAGATAGTAACACTACTATCAGTGTCCGTCTTCCTCTTGAAGATCCATTTATTTAACATGGCTTGCTGATCATCGAGCAAGTCAATCAAAGTCCATACTTTGTTCTCATACATGGATCATATCTCAGATTTTATGGCTTCAAGCCATTTCGTGGAATCTGGGCTCATCATCGCTTCCTCATAGTTCGTAGGTTCATCATGGTCTAGTAACATGACTTCCAGAACATGATTACCGTACCACTCTGGTGCGGATCTTATTCTGGAAGACCTACGAGGTTCGGTAGTAACTTGATATGAAGCTTCATGATCATCATCATTAACTTCCTCACTAATCGGTGTAGGCATCACTGGAACTGATTTCTGTGATGAACTACTTTCCAATAAGGGAGAAGGTACAATTACCTCATCAAGTTCTACTTTCCTCCCACTCACTTCTTTCGAGAGAAACTTCTTCTCTAGAAAGGATCCATCTTAGCAACGAATAACTTGCCTTCGGATCTGTGATAGAAGGTGTACCCAATAGTTACCTTTGGGTATTCTATGAAGACGCACTTCTCCGATTTGGGTTCGAGCTTATCAGGTTGAAACCTTTTTCATATAAGCATCGCAACTCCAAGCATTAAGAAACGACAACTTAGATTTACTACTAAACCATAGTTCATACGGTGTCGTCTCAACGGATTTAGATGGTGCCCTACTAAACGTGAATGCAGCTGTCTCTAATGCATAACCCCAAAATGATAGTGGTAAACTGATAAGAGACATCATAGATCGCACCATATCTAGTAAAGTATGATTAGACGTTCGGACACACCATTACATTGTGGTGTTCCAGATGGCGTGAGTTGCGAAACTATTTCACATTGTTTCAAATGAAGACCAAACTCATAACTCAAATATTCGTCTCCACGATCAGATCGTAGAAACTTTATTTTTCTTGTTACGATGATTTTCCACTTCACTCTGAAATTCTTTGAACTTTTCAACTATTTCAGACTTATGTTTCATCAAGGAGATATACCCATATCTGCTCAAATCATCTTTGAAGGTTAGAAAATAATGATACTTGCCACGAGCCTTAACACTCATCGGATCGCATACATCGGTATGTATTATTTCCAATAAGTCAGTAGCTCGTTCCATTGTTCCGGAGAACGGAGTTTTAGTCATCTTGCCCAAAAGGCACGGTTCGCAAGCATCAAATGATTCATAACCAAATGATTCTGAAAATCCATCTTTATGGAGTTTCTTCATGCGCTTTACACCGATATGACCCAAACGGCAGTGCCACAAATAAGTTGCACTATCATTATTAACTTTACATCTTTTGGCATCAATATTATGAATATGTGTATCGCTACGATCGAGATCCAACAAACTATTTTCATTGGGTGTATGACCATCAAAGGTTTTATTCATGTAAACAGAACAACAATTATTCTTTGACTTTAAATGAATAAGCGTATCGCAATAACCATGATCAAATCATATTCATGTTCAATGCAAATGCCAAATAACATTTATTTAGGTTTAACACTAATCCCGAAAGTATAGGGAGTGTGCGATGATGATCATATCAATCTTGGAACCACTTCCAACACACATCGTCACTTCACCCTCAACTAGTTTCTGTTTATTTTGTAACTCCTATTTCGAGTTACTAATCTTAGCAACCAAACAAGTATCAAATACTCAGGGGTTACTATAAACACTAGTAAGGTACACATCAATAACCTGCATATCAAATATACCCTTATTCTGTTTGCCATCCTTCTTATCCACCAAATATTTAGGGCATTTCCGCTTCTAGTGACCATTTCCTTTGCAGTATAATCACTCAGTTTCAGGCTTTGGTCCAGCTTTGGGCTTCTTCACGGGACTGACTACTTGCTTGTCATTCTACTTGAAGTTCCCTTTCTTTCCCTTTGCCCTTTTCTTGAAACTAGTGATCTTGTCAACCATCAACACTTGATGCTCTTTCTTGATTTCTACCTTCGTCAATTTCAACATCACGAAGAGCTCGGGAATCGCTTTCATCATCCCTTGCATACTATAGTTCATCACAAAGTTCTACTAACTTGGTGATGGTGACTAGAGAACTCTGTCAATCACTATCTTATCTGGAGGATTAACTCCCACTTGATTCAAGCGATTGTAGTACCCAGACAATCTGAGCACATGCTCACTAGTTGAGCGATTCTCCTCCATCTTTTTAGCTATAGAACTTGTTGGAGACTTCATATCTCTTAACTCAGGTATTTGCTTGAAATATTAACTTCAACTCCTGGAACATCTCATATGGTCCATGACGTTCAAAAAAACGTCTTTGAAGTCCCGATTCTAAGCTGTTAAGCATGGTGCACTAAACTATCAAGTAGTCATCACATTGAGCTAGCCAAACGTTCATAACGTCTGCATCTGCTCCTGCAATAGGTCTATCACCTAGAGGTGCATCAAGGACATAATTCTTCCGTGCAGCAATGAGGATAAACCTCAGATCACGGACCAAGTCCGCATCATTGCTACTAACATCTTTCAACACAATATTCTCTAGGAACATATAAACATATGAAAGCAACAACGCGAGCTATTGATCTACAACATAATTTGCAAAATACTACCAGGACTAAGTTCATGATAAATTTAAGTTCAATTAATCATATTACTTAAGAACTCCCACTTAGATAGATATCCCTCTAATCCTCTAAGTGATTACGTGATCCATATCAACTACACCATGTCCGATCGTCACGTGAGATGGAGTAGTTTCAACAGTGAACATCAATATGTTGATCATATCTACTATATGATTCACGCTCGACCTTTCGGTCTCCGTGTTCCGAGGCCATATCTGTTATATGCTAGGCTCGTCAAGTTTAACCTGAGTATTCCGCGTGTGCAACTATTTTGCACCCGTTGTATTTGAACGTAGAGCCTATCACACCCGATCATCACGTGGTGTCTCAGCACGAAGAACTTTCGCAACGGTGCATACTCAGGGAGAACACTTCTTGATAATTTAGTGAGAGATCATCTTAAAATGCTACCGTAAATCAAAGCAAGATAAGATGTATAAAGGATAAACATCACATGCAATCAATATAAGTGATATGATGTGGCCATCATCATCTTGTGCTTGTGATCTCCATCTTCGAAGCACCGTCGTGATCACCATCGTCACTGGCGCGACACCTTGATCTCCATCGTAGCATCATTGTCGTGACGCCTTCTTATTGCTTCTACGACTATCGCTACCGCTTAGTGATAAAGTAAAGCAATTACAGGGCGTTTGCATTTCATACAATAAAGCGACAACCATATGGCTCCTGCCAGTTGCCGATAACTTCGGTTACAAAACATGATCATCTCATACAATAAAATATATCATCAAGTCTTGACCATATCACATCACAACATGCCCTGCAAAAACAAGTTAGACGTCCTCTACTTTGTTGTTGCAAATTTTACGTGGCTGCTACGGGCTTAGCAAGAACCGTTCTTACCTACGCATCAAAACCACAACGATAGTTCGTCAAGTTAATGCTGTTTTAACCTTCGCAAGGACCGGGCGTAGCCACACTCGATTCAGCTAAAGTGAGAGAGACAGACACCCGCCAGTCACCTTTAAGAACGAGTGCTCGTAACGGTGAAACCAGTCTCGCGTAAGCGTACGCGTAATGTCGGTCCAGGCCACTTCATCTCACAATACCGCTGAGCCAAAGTATGACATGCTGGTAAGCAGTATGACTTGTATCACCCACAACTCACTTGTGTTCTACTCGTGCATATGACATCTACGCATAAAACCAGGCTCTGATACCACTGTTGGGGAACGTAGTAAATTCAAAAAAATTCGTACGCACACGCAAGATCATGGTGATGCATTGCAACGAGAGGGGAGAGTAATGTTCACGTACCCTCGTAGATCATAAGAGGAAGCATTATGACAACGCGGTTGATGCAGTCGTACGTCTTCACGATCCGACCGATCCAAGTACCGAACGTACGACACCTCCGAGTTCAGCACACGTTCAGCTCGATGACGATCCCAGGACTCCGATCCAACAAAGTGTCGGGGATGAGTTCCGTCAGCACGACGGCGTGGTGACGATGATGATGTTCTACCGGCGCAGGGCTTCGCCTAAGCTTCGCGACGATATGACCGAGGTGGAATATGGTGGAGGGGGCACCGCACACGGCTAAGGAACGATCACGTAGATCAACTTGTGTGTTCTAGGGTGCCCCCTGCCCCCGTATATAAAGGAGGGAGGGGGAGGTACGGCCGGCCCCAAGGGGTGCGCCTGGAGGAGTCCTACTCCCACCGGGAGTAGGACTCCCCCTTCTTGCCTTGGTGGAGAAGGAAAGGGGGGAGGGGAAAGAGGAAAGGGGGGCGCCGCCCCCCTCCTTGTCCTATTCGGACTAGGTGGAGAGGGGGCGCGAGGCCTGCCCTGGCCGGCCCTCCTCTTCTCCCTCATGGCCCATCTAGGCCCAATAACCCCCGGGAGGGGGTTTCGGTAACCCCCGGGTACTTCGGAAAAATCCCGGTTTCTCCCAGAACGTTTCCGATATCCAAATATAGGCTTCCAATATATCAATCTTTATGTCTCGACCATTTCGAGACTCCTCGTCATGCCGTGGATCACATCCGGGGCTCCGAACAACCTTAGGTACATCAAAATATATAAACTCATAATAAAACTGTCATCGTAACGTTAAGCGTGCGGACCCTACGGGTTCGAGAACTATGTAGACATGACCTAGAACTATTCTCGGTTAATAACCAATAGCGGAACCTGGATGCTCATATTGGCTCCTACATATTCTACGAAGATCTTTTATCGGTCAAACCGCATAACAACATACGTTGTTCCCTTTCTCATCGGCATGTTACTTGCCCGAGATTCGATCGTCGGTATCTAATACCTAGTTCAATCTCGTTACCGGCAAGTCTCTTTACTCTTTACGTAATGCATCATTCCGTAACTAACTCATTAGCTACATTGCTTGCAAGGCTTATAGTGATGTGCATTACCGAGAGGGCCGAGAGATACCTCTACGACAATTAGAGTGACAAAACCTAATCTCGAAATATGCCAACCCAACATGTACCTTTGGAGACACCTGTAGAGCTCCTTTATAATCACCCAGTTACGTTGTGACGTTTGCTAGCACACAAAGTGTTCCTCCGGTAAACGGGAGTTGCATAATCTCATAGTTACAGGAACATGTATAAGTCATGAAGAAAGCAATAGCAACATACTAAACGATCAAGTGCTAGGCTAATGGAATGGGTCATGTCAATCACATCATTCTCCTAATGATGTGATCCCATTAATCAAATGACAACACATGTCTATGGTCAGGAAACATAACCATCTTTGATTACTGAGCTAGTCAAGTAGAGGCATACTAGTGACGTTATGTTTGTCTATGTATTCACACATGTATCATGTTTCCGGTTAATACAATTCTAGCATGAATAATAAACATTTATCATGATATAAGGAAATAAATAATAACTTTATTATTGCCTCTAGGGCATATTTCCTTCAGTTGCAGCAGCGTCTAAGCATATATGGTGGCTAACATACAAAAATAAGAGCGAGAAGAGAGCAAGCGGAACGGTCGTGAAGCTAGCAATGATCAAGAAGTGATCCTGAACTCCTACTTACGTCAAACATAACCCAAAACGGTGTTCACTTCCCGGACTCCGCCGAAAAGAGACCATCATGGCTACACACGCGGTTGATGCGTTTTAATTCGGATCTGGTGTCAAGTTATCCACAACCGGACATTAAGAAATTCCCATCTGCCGCATAACCATGGGCACGAATTTCGAAAGATTATACCCTGCAGGGGTGTCCCAACTTAGCCCATGATAAGCTCTTGCGATCACCGAAGGATATACCTTCTCCCAGGAAGACCCGATCAGACTCGGAATCCCGGTTTACAAGACATTTCGACAATGGTAAAACAAGACCAGCAAGACCGCCCGATGCGCCGACAATCCCGATAGGAGATGCACATATCTCGTTCTCAGGGCAACACCGGATGAACACTACGTACAACTAAAACCATCCCTCAAGTTTCCCCGAGGTGGCGCTACAAGTGGCTCTGGTTCGGACCAACACTTAGACAAGCATTGGCCCGGGGGGGGGCTATAATAAAGATGACCCTTGGGTTAATTACTCCCAAGGGAAATGCAGGTGGTGGTGAGACAAATGGTAAAACCAAGGTTGGGCCTTGCTAGAGGAGTTTTATTCAAAGCAAACTGTGAAGGGGGTCCCATAAATCACCCAACCGCGTAAGGAACGCAAAATCCGGGAACATAATACCGGTATGACGAAAACTAGGGCGGCAAGAGTGGAACAAAACACCAGGCATAAGGCTGAGCCTTCCACCCTTTACCAAATATATAGATGCATTAATAATATAAGAGATATTGTGATATCCCAACATAATCCTGTCCACCATGAAGCAATCTTCAACTTCACCTGCAACTAGCAACGCTATAAGAGGGCTGAGCAAAGCGGTAACATAGCCAAGCAATGGTTTGCTAGGAAGGGTGTCAAAGGTTAGAGGTTCATGGCACTTTGGGAGGCTTGATGAGCAAAAGATAGGTAGCACAGCAAAGCGATAGAACGAAGCATCTAGCATAGCAATGATAGTAGTGAGATCCAGGGTAGCGGTCATCTTGCCTGAAATCCCACTAGGAAGAAGAACGAGTCCATGAAGAAGATGAAGCCACGAAGACGAACCGAGCGTAGACGAACGAATCCTCACGAACGCAACGAAACAGTAACTATCGAGAAGAAACACACAACATGGTAAACACAGTACACATGAACAAGGCATGATGCACAACAAGCATGATGCATGACAAGGCTACTTGAAGCTACTCATGGCAAGAGATGATGCATACAAGAGCAACACATCAAGGCAAGTTTAAATGAGGCCGGGAACAACATATAACAATTCCGGTAAGTCCTCATATGCAAATTTTGAAGTTGGTCCAGATCTGAATAAACCTTATGTTCAAGTTGTTAAACAGCAAGTTAAGATGCACCAAGATGATCTACACGAGATTCTAGTCAAGTTACATATGAAGTTCATTTAATTCGGAGCTACGGCCTAGAAGATATGAGCAAAACAAGTCAAACATGGCATTGATGCAAAATGCATACAAACATCAAGCAAACACACCAAAACAAGGATGCAACATGATAATATGAAACTTGCAAAATCAAGCAAGTTTCATATATAGCACACTCAAAACGGAGCAACGGTTCAACACACACACACACTATACAAGTTTAAAGGACAAGCTGTCCAAAATAGCAACTAGGCAGCAAGCAAGCACCAAAACAATATGCTACAGCATCTCAACGTAATAAAAAAAGGGATGGGCATGATGTACAGGTAAAGCATAACAAAACATGAACACTGAGCTATCTCCAAAAATCACAAAAATATGATGGCACCCATGTAAACATGGCAAGTTATATGACAGATTCATACATGGCAGGAACGACAATAAGTAGGCATGTTGGTGAGCTTATACCACTCACCACAGAGTAATACATGGCATTAAAAGGTAACCAACAGTAATAAGACATGTTTATGAAGCTAAGAATGGCAAGAGCAAGTTCATAGGGTGCATGGATCACTAGCAAAGCACATGGCAACAACTGAACTTAATGTTAACAGACTGACAACAACATTATTTAGCACCTTGAGAGCAAGATTACAACAAGCTCCAGCAGACTATAAATGCAAACAGGGGCATGGATTGATATAGCGTGACATGTATAACAAAACATCCTTAGTGAACATTTCTAGATTATGCATAGAATGACTTGTAGCAGCAGGTTTACATAGCATCACAAAATAACAGATTCAGCCTAGCAAAACAATAATAGCAAGTACACTACTTCATGAGCTCGATTCACTCACCACAAGTCACTGCATGACAAGATAAGCATAGCATCAGCAAGAAGACATGTTTATGAAACTAACCAAGGCAAGAACAAGTTCATAGCATGCAAGGATAAACTACAACAACCTTGGCAAAATTGAATAACATGTAAACAATCTGCCAGGAAACATTTTATAACAAAAGTAGAGCAAGAAAATGACATGCTAGACTACTCCATAATTGCAAAACAGGGGAATGAATGGATAGAGAATAAACATATGTTCAAAACAACCTTACTGAAGTATCTCAAAATATGCTTGGATCTCTCTGTAGCATCAAGTTTACATGGCATAAAAATAACAGCAAAACAGGGACTGAAATCAGCAACATCACGAAGCCTAGTTTGCATGCTTGTTCTAGTCACCACATTGCTCACCAAAATACATGGAATACACCCCTATAAAGATGGCATGATGTAGCACAAAACACATGTAGACATCAACCTCATAGGATGCACACATCAAACATGACAAAAATGGTAAATGAACATGTTCTGTTAACAGACAGCAGACAACATTATATAGCACTCTTGCAACGATGATTCAGTCATCAAGATGGACTCAAATGAACATGATGCAATGGAATGAAGTGAAGTACTCGCCGAGACGAACAATTTGATATGCTACATGCCCAAAACGGTGCCACGGATGCGGAGTTGTGATGCGATGAACATGAGCTAAAAATATGCAAATATTTCGGGACTTAGCAAATTATTACCCTCTCAGAAAAATCAACGGCGGCGTGGATCTCGCCGGAATAGTCGCCGAAGGAGCTCGGGGAAAAAGGGACCGGCCGGGGCAGGCGGAGCTGGGGTCGGGGAAGAAGGCTCCGGGGCACTCTCGGCCGGATCTCGCCGGATCCGGGCCGGAGAGGCATGGGGGCGGCGAGGTGGAGACAGAGGCGGCACGGGCGAGCTCGCCGGAGTTCGGGGCCAGCGGGGTGGAGGCGGGCGACAGGGCGACGCCGGTCGGGAGCGGCCGGGGCGCCGGGCCAGGCGCGGGCCAGGCGGCGGCGGCGGCGACGCGGAGGACGGAGGCGGCGGGCGGCGGCGGCGGAGCACAGGGCGAGGCGCGGCGGAGTCCGGCGACGGCGGAGCCGGCGGCCGGCTGGGCCTGTGCGGGCCCGCGATGGGCTCGAGCGGGCCGCGGTGGCCGCGGGCGAGGAACGGCGGCACGGGACACGCGGCGCCCTCTGATTGGTTGGGCGTGGCGGCGTGGACGTGTCCGGCCGGGGCGGACGCGCCCGGTGGCGGAGAGGGAAAAAGCTAGGGTTTCGGGGGGAGAATTCATCCGCGAAATTTCGGGGGGAGGGGCATATTTATAGATTCTGGGAGCTAGGAGAGTCCAAATGAGGAGCGGTTTTCGCCCACATGATCATGATCGAATGACCGAGAGCATGGAGGGGGTTTGGATGGGTTATTGGTCCACTTTGGAGGGGTGCTGGGCTGCAAAGAGAAGGGGCTTCGGGCTACGCGGTTAACCGTTGGAGTATCAAACGACCTCCAAATGGCACGAAACTTGACAGGCGGTCTACCGGTGCTATACCAAGGCCGCTTGGGAAACCTTGGTCCATTCCGAGAACGTTTAACACCCGCTCACAACGAGAGACAAAAGTGGGACGTCGGAGGACATAGGAGTGCCGGATTGCAAAACAGAAAACGGGGAAAATGCTCGGATGCAAGAAACGAACACGTATGCAAAATGAAATGCACATGATGAAATGGAAAAAAGCAACACGCAAGCAAATGACATGGCAACGCCGGCGAAAAACTAGCAGACACCTAGCGCATCGAATCCGGGGCGTTACAACACTCCTCCACTAACAAGAGATCTCGTCCTGAGATCTTAGGACCGAGACGGAAGAGAAAAGGGATGAGGTGAAGCAAGAACTCAAGAGAAGAAGCAAAGAATCGAGAGCACTCGAGAAGAAGAGAGGAACGACGAGAATGACGAGAATCGAAAGCCCACGGAATCAGATAGACTATGAAACCACTCCGGTTAGAAGGAGATAAGGCACGAATAAGACTGAAAGGATTTAGGCAGCACTCCGACTAAAAATGAAAGGAATAGAACACGAACTTCACAAGATAGGATGACACTTGACAAGATGAACAATGCAATGCATCCAGAAGAATTGAAAGAATTGAATGAAAAGAACTTAGAAGGACGGATTGAACAGAGTTGTTGAGAAAATCAACAACGATAGAATAAGCTTGTTGTGGACTTATGGAAAACATCTCAAAATCATAAGGTGATAACTGGCCAGAAACGGAAATGATTGGATAGCTGAGAGGAACGAAGAAATGCAAAACTCCACTTCAAAAGAATACGGAGAATTAATTACACTTCGAGATGCGAGAAGAAAGGATACTTGGATTTCTCCAACAAAGTCTTGATGAACTCTTGAAGAATGAATTAAATCATGAAGAACCACCATGAAGAACTCCGTTGACAAAAAGGATGATGAGATAGAATGAAGGATGAAAGAATAAGATGAGCCTTGCGATGGTTTAGATGGAGGTTTCGACGAAATGGCCGAGGAAAATTGAACTCCGGGAAAAGAAAAGATGGAGAATACTTGGAACTAGAATTTATTCATCACGAACAAACTCCGAAGGAAGGGATTACTCACTTGTATGAAATAAGAATAAGATTTATTGTATGCTTATCCTTCATCAAATTAAATTGATGACAAGCAATGGATTTTTGCATACTACTTATTCTTCTTGACAAAGATTAAAGGGGAAAAATAGTGTGAAATTTGGGAAGGTCTTCATGAACCACCGGTAGGATCGAAACGAACGAAAGGATTAATATGATGACAAAGGAAAAGAATCTGAATGAACCACCGTAAGAATTCGAAAATGACTGATGAAAGAGACTGAATCACCGGGAAGAATTAGAAGAATACATATGCTAGAGGGAATTTAGATGCAAAAGAACAAAGACATAACGAGCTGATAAATGATACTTGACAGATGCGCCGGGATAATTGGGTAACGATAGCTAGAATGATGGCCTCTGGTGAAAAGAAACAAGAAACAACTTCTGACATACTCCGACTGGGTAAGAAAAGAATATCTGACAAACTGAAATAATTCGAGAGGATAACATGAAGCTAGAACCACGAGTATTCGAGAGAATGGACAAGAATCAAAAGAAAAACTCTTCTTCAATCTTCAAATGCCGATGAGAAACACCACCAAAATTTACTGAGATACTCCGGTAGAATGAAAAAGCAGAGAGGTTGAGCCAACAATGAAATGATTTGAAAGAGATCTTGGAGAAGGCAAGTGACTGATGGGATCCATTCTTACATCACACTTGAAATGAATTGAAAATAACTGCGGGGGAATTATAAGAGTCAGGTAAGATCTTGGGAAAAGACCTGTGGGTTAGGGCCCACTCAAAAGAAACACCGTTGGAAAGGATTGTTGAAAAGATAGATGATGCACGGAACAATTGAAATATTTGAATGAGGTGGCAACCTCGAATTAATTGGAACACAAATGAATCTTCTGAGATGTCTTGAACACTCTGGAAGGATAAACTGGCGAGAGGCGAACAAGGAGGGAAAACACTTGATCCAAGGAAAATAATGTAATCAATACCGAAAATTGGAATTGAATCCACCGGAAAAGAGATGAAGAATGTCGAACAAAATGAGAATTCACCGGTTGAAATAATTGAGGGAAGACTGAAGAGGCTCCCCACGAATGAAATTGATGCTCGAAGTAGACTCAGGCTCCGGGAAGAAGAGGGTGGAAGGGCGGGAAAACAAAGGCAACTGGAAGGGAGAACCGATGAATATCTTGAAGAGAACATCGGTTGAAATCATTGAGGAAAAAAAACAAAGGCTTCACACAAGTAGGATGGATACTCGATTAGGGGCTCCGGCTCTGAGAAGAAGAAGGGTGGGCGGGTGGGAAAAGAAAACAACTGAGGACAGAGAAACAACTTTGTTGAGAGCGGACTGTGGATTGAACTTGGCAAAGACGAAGAGGCTCGAGTCAACTTGACGAGAAATGCACCGGATGAAAGAGCTGAGGAACAACGATTGGAAAACCAACTGCGTGATCCTAAAGAAAAATTTGAAGGGAAGAGGAGTAGTTCAAAACACCTATGTCAAGATTCCTTACCAGAGTGACGAAAGGGCTGAGGAGTAAAAAGAATTCCTACTCTCCGATATAACTAGACTCAGAAAACAGTTTTTTTCTAGACTCAACAATGGCCAAACTACATGATCAATCAAGGGGGCTCCTAGGGTCGGTCGAGGCTCTGATACCAACTTGTCACGCCCAATATGCAATACTATCCTAAAGAGACTCGAAGGTCCGACCAAGGATAGAACCGCATATTGAAACGCTTTTGCAAGGTGGATATCATTTCATCAACATTACATAATAGTGGGGATACATCCAATACATCCAATGACACATGAATACAACAATATATCATACATAAGAGCAACATTCGACTATGGATGAAACACAAACAGAAACTTGAACGACATCCACCCTGCTAGCCCAGGCTGCTGACCTGGAACCTATCCCCTGATCGAAGAAGAAGCAGAGGAAGAACTCCAAAACAAGTATGCATCGCTCTCACGTCAAGATCATCGCGTAACCTGTACCTGCAACTGTTGTTGTAGTAATCTGTGAGCCACAAGGACTCAACAATCCCATTACCATGGGTATCAAGACTAGCAAAGCTTAATGGGAAAGGAAGGGGTAACATGGTGAGGTTGCAGCAGCGTCTAAGCATATATGGTGGTTAACATACGCAAATAAGAGCGAGAAGAGAGCACGCGGAACGGTCGTGAAGCTAGCAATGATCAAGAAGTGATCTTGAACTCCTACTTACGTCAAACATAACCCAAGACGATGTTCACTTCCCGGACTCCGCCGAAAAGAGACCATCACGGCTACACACGCGGTTGATGCGTTTTAATTCAGATCTGGTGTCAAGTTATCCCCAACCGGACATTAACAAATTCCCATCTGCCGCATAACCGCGGGCACGGCTTTCGAAAGATTATACCCTGCAGGGGTGTCCCAACTTAGCCCATGATAAGCTCTCGTGATCAACAAAGGATATACCTTCTCCCAGGAAGACCCGATCAAACTCGGAATCCCGGTTTACAAGACATTTTGACAATGGTAAAACAAGACCAGCAAGACCGCCCAATGCGCTGACAATCCCGATAGGAGCTGCACATATCTCGTTCTCAGGGCAACACCGGATGAACACTACGTACAACTAAAACCATCCCTCAAGTTTCCCCGAGGTGACGCCACAAGTGGCTCTGGTTCGGACCAACACTTAGACAAGCATTGGCCCGGGGGGGGGGGCTATAATAAAGATGACCCTTGGGTTAATTACTCCCAAGGGAAATGTAGGTGGTGGTGAGGCAAATGGTAAAACCAAGGTTGGGCCTTGCTGGAGGAGTTTTATTCAAAGCGAACTGTCAAGGGGGTCCCATAAATCACCCAACCGCGTAAGGAACGCAAAATCCAGGAACATAACACCGGTATGACGGAAACTAGGGCGACAAGAGTGGAACAAAACACCAGGCATAAGGCCGAGCCTTCCACCCTTTACCAAATATATAGATGCATTAATAATATAAGAGATATTGTGATATCCCAACATAATCCTGTCCACCATGAAGCAATCTTCAACTTCACCTGCAACTAGCAACGCTATAAGAGGGCTGAGCAAAGCGGTAACATAGCCAAGCAATGGTTTGCTAGGAAGGGTGTCAAAGGTTAGAGGTTCATGGCACTTTGGGAGGCTTGATGAGCAAAAGATTGGTAGCGCAGCAAAGCGATAGAACGAAGCATCTAGCATAGCAATGATAGTAGTGAGATCCAGGGTAGCGGTCATCTTGCCTGAAATCCTGCTAGGAAGAAGAACGAGTCCATGAAGAAGATGAAGCCACGAAGACGAACCGAGCGTAGACGAACGAATCCTCACGAACACAACGAAACAGTAACTATCGAGAAGAAACACACAACATGGTAAACACACTACGCATGAACAAGGCATGATGCACAACAAGCATGATGCATGACAAGGCTACATGAAGCTACTCATGGCAAGAGATGATGCATACAAGAGCAACACATCAAGGCAAGTTTAAATGAGGCCGGGAACAACATATAACAATTCCGGTAAGTCCTCATATGCAAATTTCGAAGTTGGTCCAGATCTGAATAAACCTTATGTTCAAGTTGTTAAACAGCAAGTTAAGATGCACCAAGATGATCTACACGAGATTCTAGTCAAGTTACATATGAAGTTCATTTAATTCGGAGCTACAACCTAGAAGATATGAGCAAAACAAGTCAAACATGGCATTGATGCAAAATGCATACAAACATCAAGCAAACACACCAAAACAAGGATGCAACATGATAATATGAAACTACATGCAAAATCAAGCAAGTTTGATATAGAGCACGCTCAAAACAGAGCAACGGTTCAACACACACACTATACAAGTTTAAAGGACAAGCTGTCCAAAACAACAACTAGGCAGCAAGCAAGCACCAAAACAATATGCTACAACATCTCAACGTAATAACAAAAGGCATGGGCATGATGTACAGGTAAAGCATAACAAAACATGAACATTGAGGTATCTCCAAAAATCACTATAACATGCTCAAACACACATGGCAAGATTGCAAATAATAAAAGTTTCAGACTTTGCAGAAATAACATCAGGTTGCAGAGTTTAGAGCTATCAAACAACATGTTACAGGATCTTATCGTGGCAAACAAAGACGTGATATGAATCTACTAAATGCATAGAACAAAAGTTCTTTACCGACCATGAGCCAAAAAGGATCAGAAAATATGATGGCACCCTTGTAAACATGGCAAGTTATATATGACAGATTCATACATGGCAGGAACGACAATAAGTAGGCATGTTGGTGAGCTTATACCACTCACCACAGAGCAATACATGGCATGAAAAGGCAACCAATAGTAATAAGACATGTTTATAAAGCTAAGCATGGCAATAGCAAGTTCATAGGGTGCATGGATCACTAGCAAAGCACATGGCAACAACTGAACTTAATGTTAACAGACTGACAACAACATTATTTAGCAACTTGGGAGCAAGATTACAACAAGCTACAACAGGCTATAAATTCAACCAGGGGCATGGATGTATATAGCATGACATGTATAACAAAACATCCTTAGTGAACATCTCCAGATTATGCATAGAATGACTTGTAGCAGCAGGTTTACATAGCATCACAAAATAACAGATTCAGCCTAGCAAAACAGTAACAACAAGTACACTACTTCACGAGCTCGATTCACTCACCACAAGTCATTGCATGACAAGATAAGCATAGCATCAGCAAGAAGACATGTTTATGAAACTAACCAAGGCAAGAACAAGTTCATAGCATGCAAGGATAAACTACAACAACCTTGGCAAAATTGAATAACATGTAAACAATCTGCCAGGAAATATTTTATAGCAAAAGTAGAGCAAGAAAATGACATGCTAGACTACTCCATAATTGCAAAACAGGGGCATGAATGGATAGAGAATAAACATATGTTCAAAACATCCTTACTGGAGTATCTCAAAATATGCTTGTATCTCTCTGTAGTATCAAGTTTACATGGCATAAAAATAACAGCAGAACAGGGACTGAAATCAGCAACATCACGAAGCCTAGTTTGCATGCTTGTTCTAGTCACCACATTGCTCAAAAAAATACATGGCATACACCCTTGTAAATATGGCATGATGTAGCACAAAACACATGTAGACATCAACCTCATAGGATGCAGACATCAAACATGGCAAAAAAGACAAATGAACATGTTCTGTTAACAGACAGCAGACAACATTATATAGCACTCTTGCAACGATGATTCAGGCGTCAAGATGGACTCAAATGAACATGATGCAATGGAATGAAATGATGTACTCGTCGAGGCGAACAATTTGATATGCTACATGCCCAAAACGGAGCCACAGATGCAGAGTTATGATGCGATGAACAGGAGCTAAAAATATGCAAATATTTCGGGACTTAGCAAATTATTACCCTCTCAGAAAAATCAACGGCGGCGTAGATCTCGCCGGAATAGTCACCGGAGGAGCTCGGGGAAGAAGGGACAGGCTGGGGCAGGCGGAGGTGGGGTCGGGGAAGAAGGCTCCGGGGCGCTCTCGGTCGGATCTCGCCGGATCCGGGCCGGAGAGGCACGGGGGCGGCGAGGTGGAGACGGAGGCGGCGCCGGCGAGCTTGCCGGAGTTCGGGGCCGTTGGGCCGGAGGCGGGCGACCGGGCGGCGCCGGTCGAGAGCGGCCGGGGCGCCGGGCCAGGCGCGGGCCAGGCGGCGCGGCGGCGACGCGGAGGACGGAGGCGGAGGGCGGCGGCGGCGGAGCACGGGGCGAGGCGCGGTGGAGTCCGGTGACGGCGGAGGCGGCCGGGCGGCGGAGGCTGGGCAGCGGCCGAGCGCCTGCGGGCGGCGGCGGCGGCTGGCCGGGCCTGCGCGGGCCTGCGATGGGCTCGGGCGGGCCGCGGTGGCCGCGGGCGGGGAACGGCGGCGCGGGACACGCGACGCCCTCTGATTGGCTGGGCGCGGCGGCGTTGACGTGTCCGGCCGGGGCGGACGCGTCCGACGGCGGAGAGGGAAAAATCTAGGGTTTCGGGGGGAGAATTCATCCGCGAAATTTCGGTGGGAGGGGCATATTTATAGATTCTGGGAGCTAGGAGAGTCCAAATGAGGAGCAGTTTTCGCCCACACGATCGTGATCGAACGACCGAGAGCATGGAGGGGGTTTGGATGGGTTATTGGGCCACTTTGGAAGGGTGCTGGGCTGCAAAGAGAAGGGGCTTCGGGCTACGCGGTTAACCGTTGGAGTATCAAACGACCTCCAAATGGCACGAAACTTGACAGGTGGTCTACCGGTGCTATACCAAGGCCGCTTGGCAAACCTCGGTCCATTCCGAGAATGTTTAACACCCGCTCACAACAAGAGACAAAAGGCGGACGCCGGAGGACATAGGAGTGCCGGATTGCAAAACGGACAACGGGGAAAATGCTCGGATGCAAGAAATGAACATGTATGCAAAATGAAATGCACATGATGACATGGCAAAAAGCAACACGCAAGAAAATGACATGGCAATGATGGCAAAAACCTAGCAGACACCTAGCGCATCGAATCCGGGGCGTTACACAGGGCCCAACCCCTGGTAAAATCGTGAGTACCTGAAATCCGAACACGCCTACGCGTCCAAGATCACTAAGGTGTAATATTTTAACTTGCGCCATACTTTGTGCAGTCCGGCAAGGTCTCGCGCTGAATAGTCCTCATCGGAGGATTTGCTGGGCTCAGATGCCTAGAGAGCGAGACGCCTCCGGAGGCCCCTTCCCTGAAGCTTGGGCGTGACACCGAGGTGTTGTCTCAGCAGTACCCAGACCAAGGAGGGCACACCTCTAGGGCCGGATACACGGGTGCGACGGCTCCCATGAGTGTCGATGGTGGGGGTGATCTTAGATTCGACCCGCAGCCGGACACGGTCTCGGAGACCTTTGAGGCTCTAGGATCAGACAGGCGGCCCTCCTTGACTGAAGGAAGCGAGCCCGCTCCGCCAGCAACCTCTGTCCAACCAGAGCTGCAGGGCAGCTTATCGACATCACTAAAGAGTGCTTCTATCGTCGATGAACATCGCGCCCTTATGGGTGCGGTGATTGAAAAGATTCAGTTCGCCGACAGCAGACTGAATGAGTCCTGCATCAGCCTTATAAAAGTCTTTGAAGTATGTTCTAAGAACCTTTGAAGATTGTCATAGTATGGATAGTAGCCCCTGATGCACTGTCCGGTGAAAGAGAGAACCAGACAGGGGATCAAATATCTGCTTCGCAGGAGACTCAGTTGATGACATATCTCTCTTTGTTTATAAATAGGCGTCGGTTGCGACGACCGCCTCTCATACTGTGGAAGTATCCGGACTGAAGCAGAGTCTGGAGCGGGCCGAAGAAGAACTTGGCCGAGTGAAGAAGCAGTTGGAGGACAAGCAAGGTAAGTCGAAACCTTGATAAGTTTAGCATAAATGAGTAATTGTGCCTGATGAAGTTATTTGTATTGTGTGCTCTAGGAGCGAATGCCGAAATTGAGGCGCTTAAAAAGGCTGTGGCCGAAGCCGAAAACAAGGCCTCCGCAGAGCAGGCTCTTCGCGAGAAACACGAGGCCAGGGTCATTGAAGCTTAACGAGAGCTCCAGGAGGCTATGAAGAAAAGCGAGACCTTGGAGCAGAGTCTATCAGGGAAAGAATCCAAACTCGCCCAGGCTCTGCAAGCCGCAAATGATGCTCGGGAGGAAGCCCAAGGTGCACTGAAGGACATTCGGGAGGCGAGGAGGATTGTGGCCGGTAAGGCTTTTTCTTATTGAAAGCGATTTTTATTAGTGACAGGAGAGATGCAAGATGACAAATTGAAATCTTATTTCTCCAGGGGCGTTTGCGTATCAACGACGCAACATATCTGAGGCTGCTCAATTCTACTGAGCTGAGGAGAAGAAGACTGTGAAAAAGCATTTCTGGTCACAATATTTGGCACCGAATTATCCGGTGCCATTTGCTGATCAGCTGAAGTAACTGATCGAACTCCACCAGGTGGCCGAATTAGCCATGAAGGACTTAGTTGTCTGGCTATGGCCCGCCAAGCCAATTCCAAGCAGTTACATCGGGCTCGTGAAGCAGATCGTGAGCACTTGTCCTCGGGTCGAAGTTATTAAGCGGTCGGTCTGTATAGAAGGTTCATGAATGGCGTTCGCCTATGCGAAAGTGCACTGGGGGAAGCTTGATGCTGAAAAACTGATGACTGAGGGACCGCCGGAGGGTAAGGAGCACCGCAAGCCTGAATTATATTATGATGGTGTCCTTAAAGGAGCTCGCCTTGTGGCAGAGCGATGTACCAAAGACGTTATATTTCCCTGAAGACAGTCATGCTTTCCTTTGTAATGTGGAACGCTGGCACTTTCATTATGTATTGCCCGTTATATAAGAGTTTTTCCTCCTGTGCGGCCGTTTGATATATATTAATCCTGAGAGTTGGCCAGTCGTCGGCTTCTGCCCCCACATAGAAAGTACGGGGGTGTTCAGGACAAACCTGAACACTCCTTATCCCATTTTTGGGTCCTTGAAGGAGGTGTTCAGCACAACGAACTAGGCAATCAGACTATAGGGCTTTATCACTCTCACTTAGCCATAGGAATTCGAGTATGGTAGGCGCAGCCCCTGGTGTTTGGAAGACCGTACGAGGGGATCTAACAACACCTGATCAGAAGACCAATCTGTCGCACTCTGCATTTGTTATGGCATTATGCGGAATGAATCCTTAAAGATTTTACAACTTCTCGAATAGCTGACCAGCTCTCGCTGTATCACGACAGTCAGCTTTCGGCTCTCTCTACTGAGGTGCATGTCCGGAAGAACCAGGACACAATCGCAGTAGTTCTCCTAGCGCTACCTTAGCCGATAGAGCAGAATGTAAGGTACCAAAACATGGGAGCCGGGTAAACCCAACTAATGACCCAAGACATGATTCGGAGCTAATGCATATAATGCTATAAGTTCGGGGTGCTGGGCGACCAAGAAGGTGGCCGGACTTTGTTGCCATATTATGGGTACAATGAAGTCCCTGGCGTATTAGTGTATGACACAATATGCGGATGCCATTATGACAGAAAAGGTGTCAATGAGGAGTGGCAGCCGATAAGTGTCATATAACTCTATATGTTGTAGTCGAGTGACACGTCTATGCGTATGAGTATGGTGTATGCTTATAAAAAGAGGTATGATGGCGGAACCTGTTGAGACCGGGCGGGAGGAAGCTATGTGCGAATCCGAAGTGTATCCGGATTGTCTTCTTGGGGAATATTTATGTATTCCCTCTTTTTGCATCCAAGCTGATTCCATGTTGCCATTCTTGTTCTGCGCAAAAGTGAGACTGTAAAGAAAATGTTTAGAGACATTTGTGTGTCATAGGGCGGTTGAACCATGGGGCCCTCCCCAGCTTATGCCGGAGTGCTTGGTTGGAGCCTAGTCGAGCCAGGCTATCATGCCGTAAAGTAGCTCGGACTCCTTGGTTGGTGTCCGTGGGGTTGGCTGTCAAATCGAGGTTCAATAGAAAGGCACAACTCGCTACTTCAGCGGTGGTATACTTTCCGGTGCCGAGGTGGAGTTCGGCCCTGCCCGTAATTGTGAATATGTCACGTGGGCTTGGTATTTTAAGCTTGCCATAGGCACGGTGTGATACCGCGTTGAATCAAGCTAACGCGGTTCGTCCTGGCAGTACGTAATAGTTACCGTATAGGGGGACGATGCCGAAGACTGACTCTTCGGCATGGTGATTGGTGATCCGAAGACAACCTCCAGGGTGGTGGGCCTGTAAGACTGACCTTTGCACCCGGAACAACTGTTGGGGAACGTAGTAATTTCAAAAATATTCCTACGCACACGCAAGATCATGGTGATGTATAGCAAGGAGAGGGGAGAGTGTGTCCACGCACCCTCGTAGACCGAAAGAGGAAGCATTATGACAACGCGGTTGATGTAGTCATATGTCTTCACGATCCGACCGATCCAAGCACCGAACGTACGGCACCTCCGAGTTCAGCACACGTTCTGCTCGATGACGATCCCCGGACTCTGATCCAGCAGGGTGTCGGGGATGAGTTCCGCCAGCACGATAGCGTGGTGACGATGATGATGTTCTACCGATGCAGGGCTTCGCCTAAGCACCACAACGATATGACCGAGGTGGAATATGGTGGAGGGGGGCACCGCACACGGCTAAGGAACGATCACGATGATCAACTTGTGTGTCTAGAGGTGCCCCCTGCCCCCGTATATAAAGGAGCAAGAGAGGAGGCCGGCCGGCCCTAGGGGGCGCGCCAAGGAGGGGGGAGTCCTCCTAGTGGGAGTAGGACTCCCCTTTCCTAGTCCAACTAGGAAGGAGGAAGGGGGAAGGAAAGAAAGGGAGAGGGAGAGGGAGAGGGAGAGGGAAAGAGGGGCCGCGCCCCCTCCCCTTGTCCAACTCGGACTCCCCATGGGAGGGGGCGTGCCACCTCCTGGGCTGCTGCCCTCTCTCTCCCCTCAGGCCCACTAAGGCCCAATACTTCCTCGGGGGGTCCCGGTAACCCCTCCGGCACTCCGGTTTTCTCTGAAATCACCCGGAACACTTCCGGTGTACAAATATAGTCGTCCAATATATCAATCTTTATGTCTCGACCATTTCGAGACTCCTCGTCATGTCCCTGATCACATCCAGGACTCCGAACAACCTACGGTACATCAAAAATTATAAACTCATAATAAAACTGTCATCATAATGTTAAGCGTGCGGACCCTACGGGTTCGAGAACTATGTAGACATGACCTAGAACTGTTTCCGGTCAATAACCAATAGCGGAACCTGGATGCTCATATTGGCTCCTACATATTCTACGAAGATCTTTATCGGTCAAACCGCATAACAACATACGTTGTTCCCTTTGTCATCGGTATGTTACTTGCCCGAGATTCAATCGTCGGTATCCAATACCTAGTTCAATCTCATTACCGGTAAGTCTCTTTACTCGTTACGTAATGCATCATTCTGTAACCAACTCATTGGCCACATTGCTTGCAAGGCTTATTGTGATGTGCATTACCGAGAGGGCCCAGAGATACCTCTCCGACAATCGGAGTGACAAAACCTAATCTCGAAATACGCCAACTCAACATCTATCTTTGGAGACACATGTAGAGCTCCTTTATAATCACCCAGTTACGTTGTGACGTTTGGTAGCACACAAAGTGTTCCTGCGGTAAACGGGAGTTGCATAATCTCATAGTTGTAGGAACTTTGTATAAGTCATGAAGAAAGCAATAGCAACATACTAAACGATCAAGTGCTAGGCTAACAGAATGGGTCAAGTCAATCACATCATTCTCCTAATGATGTGATCTCTTTAATCAAATGACAACACATGTCTATGGTTAGGAAACATAACCATCTTTGATTAATGAGCTAGTCAAGTAGAGGCATACTAGTGACATTAAGTTTGTCTATGTATTCACACATGTATCATGTTTTTGGTTAATACAATTCTAGCATGAATAATAAACATTTATCATGATATGAGGAAATAAATAATAACTTTATTATTGCCTCTAGGGCATATTTCCTTTAACAACATCCTGAGAAGATGTTTTTAGCGAGTTTGATCCTTGAGCGATCAATATTTATCTGGTGCACTGTGTCCTGGTGCAGCAAATTTGGGTTACTGCCTCTAGGGGCTCGTGTCTGGTGGAACCCGCGAACTGTTGGGTCAAGGATAAGTGCAACTGAAGTGCCACTATTGGAATTGGCTGGACTGTCTGTATGATCAAAGATGATCGGCCGTATTTTTGTACCCTGGGGCGACTTGCTTTGTTGAGTCGACGTCCCAAATAGTACACATTCGTTCCCATTTGAGGATGTGGATGTTGTTCATCACGTTCACCTTGTTGGTTTGCGGAGAAATTTCCTTTGCCCTATAATGCTTAATGGTCTGGGATCCTCGTTGTCTTTATTGCGTTGAGACCCCTTCTTATTGTTTCAGGCGCGTGACCGGCCGGCTTGTTTGAAGTTCCGGCATTCTCTATTGGTATGATTGGCTGCCGTTCCTGGGGTACCATGAATTTGACATGGGCAGTCAAATATGCGGTCCAGGCCGGATGGGCCCAATTTGTTCTTTTTCCGCTGACCGGACTGGGAGCCGCGGGATCCGATATCGACTGCCGTGTCTTGGGCGTCATCATTGTTCTTATGATGCTTATGTTTGTTGTGTCGAGGTTTATGGATGCTGTCTCGTAGGTCCTGCGTATTGCCTCAGGCCGGAATGTGTTGGCGTCGGGGTGTGGGCTAGTATTTAGGCTGATACACCGTTTTATCACGGCCACAAGGTGGCCGGTCAGCCTCGTCATGTGCTGGTAGTGTGGGCATTAGGACTTCCTCCTCAAGTTGAGGTAGCAACTTGCGGTTTGGGTATCCTTTGGTGGGGCACTTGAGTCCGTATTCCTCGGTTGCCAGGACCTCAGTCCATCTATCTGTGAGCATATCTTGATCAGCTTGGAGCTGCTCCTGCTTCTTTTTCAGGCTTCTTGCAGTGGCCATGAGCCGGCGCTTGAAGCGCTCCTGCTGTACGGGATCCTCAGGCACGCCGAATTCATGATCACCGAGGCTCACCTCATCTTCGGAGGGAGGCATGTAGTTGTACTCCTCCAAGTATCCATTCGTCGCCTGTTCATCTGGGCTAACCTGCCCGTCTTCCTGTCCGGCCTGCTCGGAGGTAGGCTAATCGGTATTGTATTCATCTTCGGCACCTTCCGGATTGTTTTCGTCTCCTGTGCCGGTATTGCTGTGGCGGGGCTTAGAGCGGCGCTGATGACGCCCATGCTTTGATTTCTTCCCTAAGGGGTTATCCTCTATTGCCTCATCGCCATTGGTTTCTTTGGGAGTGTCCACCATATATATATCATACGAGGAGGTGGCTGTCCAGCGCCCCATGGGCGGTGGTTCCCGTTCTTCTCCTGCACCGTCGTCCTCACCGTTGATGTCTTCGGAGTCGAAGGCAAGTACGTCGGTCAAATTTTCGACAGTGGCAATGAAGTGGGTGGTAGGTGGGTAACGAATTTCCTTGTTGCCTGCTTCCCACTCGAGCCAGACATAGTTCAGCCAAGAGTCTCCTGACAGAGAGAGAGAGACCTTAGTGAATTCAGCATGTCACCGAAGGGCGAGTGCTGAAAGATATCCGCAGCGGTGAACTCCATTACTGGAGCCCAATCGGATTCGATGGGCCCGGGTGCGTACGGTCTGGAACCTACAGCCGGACACAAGTCTGGGGGTCCGGTGACATAGGCTTCCTTAGAGGTGGAGTCTGTGTTCGGCTCTACCGCCGATGAGTATGCGGTCTCCGGGGCGGGGTCCATCCACCCATCCTTGGATGACACGACATGCCCCGGATTTAGGTCCGGGGCTACTGCAGGTGCGATATCCCGAATATTGTCTGACAACAGATCTAAGCCGTGCTCGTCGTGACTGTTCAGTGATCCTGGCGTAGGCCTGAATCCGTCAAAGATCAACTCTCCGCGGATATTGGCCGTGTATTTCAAGTTTCCGAACCTGACCTGATGGCCAGGGGCGTAGCTGTCGATCTGCTCCAGATGGCCAGCGAATTGGCCCGCAGTGCGAAGCCGCCCAACACAAAGATCTGTCCGGGGAGAAAAGTATCACCCTGGACCGTGTTGTTGTTGATGTTTGAAGGGGCCATCAAGCCTTACAGCGACGACACAATGGAACTCTCAATGAAAGCACCAATGTCGGTGTCAAAACCGGCAGATCTCGAGTAGAGGGTCCCGAACTGTGCGTCTAAGGCTGATGGTAACAGGATACAGGGGACACGATGTTTTACCCAGGTTCGGGCCCTCTCGATGGAGGTAATACCCTACTTCCTGCTTGATTGATCTTGATGATATGAGTATTACAAGAGTTGATCTACCACGAGATCATAGAGGCTAAACCCTAGGAGCTAGCCTATGATTATGATTGTTCTCGTCCTACGGACTAAACCCTCCGATTTATATAGACACCGGAGGAGGCTAGGGTTACACAGAGTCAGTTACAAAGAAGGAGATCTATCATCCGAATCGCCAAGCTTGTCTTCCACGCAAAGGAGAGTCCCATCCGGACACGGGATGAAGTCTTGAGTCTTGTATCTTCATAGTCCAACAGTCCGGCCAAAGCACATAGTCCGGCTGTCCGGATACCCCCTTATCTAGGACTTCCTCAGGGGATGAGAGAGGGGTGTCAGGTGTCACCGCCACTAGCTTACATTTTCCTGCCGTGCATTATTTTGCTCTATTCATTGTGAAATGTTTGCTTTCTAGAGAGAAGGTAGGTGCACTCAGTACCCCAGACATCGCTGTCTTACACCGTGCACTTTACGGTGACAAAACTTATAGCTTGGGAGCTATTGTGGCACATCGCCTCCACATTAACAGATCCAAGGGTAAAATACATGGTGGTATTTATGCTACTTGCTTGGCGAGTCACTTTAACATTCAGATATGCCAGCATGATTATCCCTTGCCCAAGGTTTACTTAGATCGCCAGGCTATGTCACACCACCACATTATTGATAGCGAGAACACCATTATGGATATTCCTTATAACTTGGTCTTTAGTGAGATTACCTATGATGTTATTCCGTTGCCTACACCTGCTTTGGTTGATCCTATTGCCAGGGGCAGATACAGGATCATGCCTAAGGACATTGTTGCCTACCGAAACAACCTGGTTGCGGCAGAGGAGGAGCCTCAGGAGTGGGACCCTCAGGTGCCCGCTCCCCAACACTTCAACGGGGGACCTCATGGCTTTTTCGAGTGGTGATTGCCAAGTTAGGACAAAATCCTAAGCTTGGGGGAGTACATACTTCCACTGACATTATATTCATGTTCACACATTTCATTCCAGTTGTTGGTGTCCACACTTTTTCATTGTATTATCCATGCTAGATTTATTTTCTCGCCTTCTTCTTGTGTGTTGGAAAACCTTGAGAAAATACAAAAATATTTCTTGCTTCTTTTTGATTTTTCTTTCTAGTGTAGTTAGTTGCAATACTTAAAAAGAAAACCCCAAAAGATTTCCTTGTTATTCTTTGGATTGTTGGGAGCTCTCCCGTGTAAATAGTTTTCTCATTTTTGTTTTTCTTTCTTTAATTTGCTTTCTTCCAGAAAACCCAAAAACTCCAAAAATATTTCAGTGTGTTTCTCTGAATTTCTTTTCTTTTCATTGACTCATACCGAGGACAAGACCACGATGAAAATGTTGAGTGGCTCTCATATGCATTATTGTTGATCTAACAAAGAGCCCATATTACCTTGTGTTATCCTTTGAATAAAATGTTTGCAGATTCCAGCTTAGTCCACATCACTCTTGCACTATTATTATTTTCATATTGTTCGGTCGTGCAAGTGAAAGGCAATAATGGCGATATTGGATGAACTGGCTATGGCATAGAGAAACGGGTATGAACTCAACTTGTCCTGTTTTTGTAAATATGTTTAACCTAGTATCCATGATTCATCCTATTATGATCAAACATGTTTGCAATGACAATTAGAGATTATAGTTTCTCATGCCATGCTTAAGTAGCTTGGAGTGGATAATGATTAATCTTGGATGTCAACATTGTGTTAAAATGATTGTGATGTAGTATGATGATATGGTATCCTCCTCTGAATGTTTGAGTGGCTTGACTTGGCACATGTTCATGCATGTAGTTGAATCAAAACCAACATAGCCTCTATGATATTTATGTTCATGGTGTTCATATCCTACTCATGCTAGTATCCAATGTTACTTATGCATAATGCATGTTCATGACCGTTTTTGCTCTCTAGCTACTTCTTAACCTAATTGCTAGCCTTTGCCTGTACTAAGCGGGAATTCTGCTTGTGCATCAAAAATCCTGAAACCCAAGTTATCCCAGATGAGTCCACCATACCTACCTATATGCGGTATTAGCCTGCTGTCCTAAGTAAATTTGCATGTGCCACCTCTAAAACCTTCAAATAAATATCATTTTTGTGTGCCTGGATGGTTCATAGAACCACAGGAGGTAGTCAGTATCTTCAATGCTAAGTGGGTTATTCTCATGATGAGTGTTTATTTGCTCATCCTTGCACAAGAGGGGCGGTAATAGGGATTCCCGGTCCCGAACTCAAATTGCAAATTATTAAACAAAACTCCCCCAGGACTGTTGTTGGTATGGACGGTACCCATTGTTTGGGATCAGCCGTGGAGTGTGATTGTTGGTGGAGGGGGAGTAAAACTTTAATTTTATTGCTTGGGAACCGCCACTAATGTGTTTAGCATGGAAGATACCGATAACTAAGAAGGATGCATTTCTCAAAATTTCATTTACATCTGTTTTAAAAACTTGAGCTCTGGCACCTCTGCAAATCATGGCTTCCCTCTGCGAATGGTCTATCTATTTACTTTTATGTTGTGTCATAACCTTCTCAAATAAGGGCCAGTACCTGAGAGCACTATTGTCATCCTCATGCATTGTATGTAGCTAATGTTGGATGCATCATGATTGGATCTTCTCTACCAAGAATTACAATGTTTAGTCGCTACTTGAACTTTGGAGGTGCTCTGCATTGATGTTTTGCGGTCTCAAAAAGGGCTAGCGAGATACCACTACTGTGATGTTATATCATGGTTGTTTTGATAAAGTGTCATTGTTTGAGATATCTTATTATTGCTTGCTAGTTGATTATGCCATTGACATGAGTTTATATAACTTTTAAGAGTTATTGTCGACATGGTTAGTTATAATCTTTGCTGAAAACCTGGGTGCTACTTAAGCTTATTCATGTAAACAAGAGCAAAAGAGTTTGTAAAAGTTTTTCAATTTCACTTCCAGTTTATCAACTGAATTGCTTGAGGACAAGCAAAGGTTTAAGCTTGGGGGAGTTGATACGTCTCCGTCGTATCTACTTTTCGTAACGCTTTTCCTCTTATTTTGGACTCTAATTTGCAGCGTTGAAGATCAAAAAGAGAGAAGAAGCCACCTGGCTACTAACTATGGACCCATAGGTCCGTGGTAAACTACTCACGCATCATTGGAGAGGCAACAAGTATGATGAAGAACCCCTCCGTGATTGTTTCCCCCTCTGGTAGAGTACCAGAAAAGGCCTCTAGATTGGATCTTGTGGTTCTGGAACTTGCGGCAGCGGAAAAAGTATTTCGTGACTCCCCTACAGGTTTTGGGATTTTAGAGTTTTTATAGAGGTGGAGGTAGGTCAAAAGGAGGCTCATGGGCCCCACTACCCACCAGGGCATGCAAGAGGCCCCTAGCGCGGCCTGGTGCTTGATTCTCTAACGTATCTATAATTTGTTATTGTTCCATACTATTATATTATCTATTTTGGATGTTTTATATGCATTAATATGCTATTTTATATTATTTTGGGGACGAACTTATTAACCTAGAGCTCACTGCCAATTTCTGTTTTTTCCTTGTTTTTGAGCTTCACAGAAAAGGAATACCAAACGGAGTTCAAACGGAATAAGACTTCATGATGATTTTTCTTGGACCAGAAGACACCCAGGGGACTTGGAGTCCAAGCCAGAAGAGCCACGAGGTGGTGGCAAGGGTGGAGGCTGCGCCCTAGGGGGGGCGTCCCCTACCTTGTGGGCCCCTTGGTGACTCCCTGACCTAGCTCTTCATCCTATATATTGACATATACGCCGAAACCCTCAAAAGCATCCATGAAAACACTTTTCCACCGCCGCAACCTTCTGTTACCGTGAGATCCCATCTTGGGGCCTTTTCCAGCATCCTGCTGAAGGGTGATTCAATCATGGAGGGCATCTACATCAACTTTATTGCCCTTATGATGAAGCGTGAGTAGTTTACCTCAGACCTACGGTTCCCTAGCAAGTAGCTAGATGGATTATTCTCCCTCTTTGATTCTCAATACCATGTTCTCCTCGATGTTCTTGGAGATCTATCAGATGTAATCTTCTTTTGCGGTGTGTTTGTCGAGATCCAATGTATTGTGGATTTATGATTAGCTTATCTATGAATATTAATTGAATCTTCTATGAATTATTATATGCATGATTTGGTATCTTTGTATTTCTCTTCGAATTATTGGTTCAGTTTGGCCAACTAGAATGGTTTTTCTTGCAATGGGGGAGGTGCTTGGTTTTGGCTTCAATCTTGCGTGATTTCACCCAGTGACAAAGTAGGGGTAGCGAGTGATGTCTACTATGCAACTTTATTCTTGTAGACTCGTGTTGGGCCTCCAAGCGCAGAGTTTTATAGGACAGTAACAATTTTCCCTCAAGTGGATGACCTAAGGTTTATTAATCTGTGGGAGGCGTAGGATGAAGATGGTCTCTCTCAAACAACCCTGCAACCAAATACAAGAAATCTCTTTTGTCCCCAACACACCCAATACAATGGCAAATTGTATAGGTGCACTAGTTCGGCGAAGAGATGGTGATAAAAGTGTAGTATGGATAGTAGATATGAGTTTTTGTAGTGTGAACAATAAAAAAACAGCAAGGCACTAAATAGAAAAATGGAGCACAAACGATATTGCAATGATGGAAAATGAGGCCTAGGGTGCATACTTTAACTAGTGCAATCTCTTAACAATGCTAACACAATTTGATCATATGATTATCCCTCAAAGTGCAATAAAGAATCACTCCCGAGTTCCTATTAGCAGAGAACAAAAGAGAGATATTGTTTGTAGGGTACGAAACCACCTCAATGCTATACTTTCCGATCAATCTATCCTAGAGTTCGTACTAAAATAACACCAAACTATTCTTAACTATCAATCTAACGAAGAGTTTGCACTAAAATAACACCAAAGCAAATTCAGATTCATAATATTCAATCCAACACAAAGAACCTCAAAGAGTGCCCCAAGATTTCTACCAGAGAAACAAAGACGAGAACGTGCATCAACCCCTATGCATAGATTACCCCAATGTCACCTATGGAATCCACGAGTTGAGTGCCAAAACATATATCAAGTGAATCAATATAACACCCCATTGTCACCATGAGTATTCATATGCAATACATATATCAAGTGCTCTCAAATCCATAAAAGTATTCAATCTGATAACAATGAAATCTCAAAGGGAAAAACTCAACTCATCACGACAAGATAGAGAGGGGAAAACACCATATGATCCGAATATATTAACAAACCCTATGATACATCAGGATAGTGCCATCTCAAGAACACGAGAGAGAGAGAGAGAGAGAGATTAAACACATAGCTAATTGTACAAACCCTCAGCCCTGAGGGTGCACTACTCCCTCGTCATCATGGTGGACGCCGGGATGATGAAGATGGCCACCGGAGATGATTCCCCCCTCCGACAGGGTGCCGGAACGTGGGAGAGATTGGTTTTTAGTAGCTACAGAGGCCTGCGGTGGCGAAACT
>NC_057810.1:605976564-605977096 GCF_018294505.1 Triticum aestivum | reverse complement strand
CAAAAAGGGCTTTTAAAAGAAATGCCACGGTCGGACGTCTGAGCGACATCGCAGAAAGGGCTTTAAAAAGAAATGCCACAGTCGGACGTCTGAGCGACATCACATAAAGGGCTTTAAAAAGAAATGCCACAGTCGGACGTCTGAGCGACATCACATAAAGGGCTTTAAAAAGAAATGCCACAGTCGGACGTCTGAGCGACATCACATAAAGGGCTTTTATTCACAAGTAAATAATACTCATAATAAACATTCAATTCATGAAAACAAACGGGTTAGTCCATCCACAGGAGTGATCATTTAACCGGACTTAGCACTCATGCGATTCACCGGAGTCTCTGTCATCAAAGCTGACAATTGATTAGGATAAGAAGGAACGAAACTTGACATGGAAGAGATGATTTTGAGGAATATATGACTCTGCAGAGTTTGTACAAAAATTTTCCCACAGTCAACGGATTTCCGTAGTCACGAAGGACTAGTTCCGTTTACGGTATTTCAGAAGAAAACACAGCTAACCGGTACACACCCATCC